>NC_133125.1:179641211-179741075 GCF_048418815.1 Hemitrygon akajei
TTAGGAGAAGGCAGGAGAGAGGGGTTGACTGAGCCATGACAGAATGACAGCACGGATTTGATGGGGCAGGTGGCCTAATTCTGCCCTGTGTCTTAGGGTCTAATTATAGTTTTTCATAAATTTCCATTTTATTTCTTTACTTCCCTGTAAACACCTGCAATAAAATGAATCTCAGGGTAGGGGTAGCCTTTTCACACAGAGGATGCTTCCGCTGGTAGGTAGACTAGAACTAAGAGATAGACCTCCAATTTGGAGGAGTAGATTTAGAATGGAGGTGAGGAGAATCTCAGGGTAGTATATGGTGACATATACAATATATGTGTACTTTGATAATAAATTTACTTTGACTTTGCCTAAAGATGCTGCCCAATTGGAAGACTTACAGCCTTGTGTACTGTTCACCCATTTTTTCAACAAGTGCACACACACACACACACACACACACACACACACACACACACACACACACACACACACACACACACACACACACACACACACACACACACACACACACACACAAAATCACAGTTAGTTAAGTTTAGCTAGGGTGCAAATGGAGGTTTGTAAGATAATATTTACAAACCACAAGAACAACCGACCCATTTTTACTGTAGAAACTGATTTATCCTATTTAATAAATCTTCATTTTAAAAAAATCTTATGAAACCCCTTTTTATTGGGTGTTTCTGGAATTGCAGCTTGTTGGTCCCTTGCTGACAGCCACTGGACTCTGCAGAGGGAAACCCAGCTTTCTCAGGCTACGTACGTCTAGGGTGCATAAAAATTTGATTCTGCCAAATCCATGAGGTTGGGATGTCCCACCCACCCAAACCCCGGTTTGAGTGAATGCTGTGTGATTTACCTACCCCTGTAACTGCACGTCATCAATAAATAGCAGATCGCACACTGCATACAATTATAAAGAAAGTGTATTTATGAATGTTAACTTAACCAAAGAGTCTTAGATAAAAGAAAAAAAAACAATAAAGGCCCATTATAACTAAACAGTCAAATGTGCACATAAGTTGTGCTCATCCTGATCCTGTCAGTCATGCGCTGGAGCCTCAGACTGTGTGAAAGCACACGCCACCATCTGAGAGTCAGTCGAAATCCACCTCAAACTAACGGGAGTGCTGGTCCTTCCTCCTTGAAGCCATTCATCTGCACAAAGCACCTAATGCAACAGGGACGGCATCCTCACCCACCTTCCCTCCTGTCCTATCCCAGCTCCCACCATAAAATATACCTCAACCCACACTATTATCCCTCAAAAAAATCCTCTCTGCCCAGCCTTCTCTAGAGACTTCTCCAAAAAAGTTAAAAAAATAAATACCGATCAGCTGACACCGCATTTCTAAGATGAAGAACAAAGCTGCTTATCTCAGCTCAAACCCAAACACGCTGAAAGCAGAACAGACTGCACTTACAGAACTGCTGAAGTGAAATACCTGCGGGATAGCAGTCAAAACCTTAACCAGGGCATAACACTTACATTCAGAAAGACAAGAGATTCTACAGAGGCTCAAAGTCCAGAGTAACACATACAAAATGCTGGAGGAACTCAAATGGTCAGGCAGCATCTATGGAGCGGACAGGAGATTGATGCTACAGGCCAACACCCAGTGTTGATGATGGTTCTCGGCCTGAAATGCCAGCTGTTTATTCTATGCTATAGATGCTGCTGATCTGCTGAGTTCCTCCAGCATTTTGTATGTGTTACTCACTTTCAGGAGTGAGCTGCCTAAGTAGAAAGGGCATCTTTACCTTGAGAAGCTCTGAGGCTTCGTGTAAATCGTCCTTATCTTGTAGATCTCTTATAGCTTTCTCGAGGGAAGCCATTTCGTCACTTGTCCTTTTTAAACTGTTTTCTATTTCATCTATTATTTTATCTTCCTCTTGCTCCAGCTCTGCTTTCATCAGCTCCTCTTTCTCAGAAAGCAACTCACACATTTTGTTTTCAAACTCAATTCTGGTTGCTTTCCTCAGTGCGTTGGCAATGGGACTGTGAGCAGAGTACATGCAGAACAGAATGAGTAACATTTATAATCTCAGTGACCATGGGCTCTGCAGAATTAAATGTTGCATCCAATGGGGTTTTGCCACACTTCAAAGTGTCAAACAGTGTGTCAAATTAATTTATCACACTGTACGTCACATCTTAGTGTCACATAGCCTTGATAAGTTGAGCACTTCCTGAATTGTTCTGCAAGTAACATTAGCTGACTGCTGAATTAACAACTTAGCCTTTTTCTTCACTCTTGTGAGCTTACAGTCATTTGTAGTGTAGTGAGAAATAGACACAGTTGAACTGTGATAGCCTTTGTAACAGAGTGTGGTGTTTTAGGCCAAATCCCTCGTGATGGTGAAAGATTGTTAATACTTTTCAAGACCAGGAGAGTATGTCACCTGGCTCCGATCTGATCAAGCACCTTGGTTTTGTACATTGCAAATCCAGGATCATCCAGAGGCCACCATTTCAATTCAACCTCCCATTCCCACATCAACATGTCTACCAAATGCACCCCCTGCTACCACAATGTGCCCAAACTCAAGTTGGAGGAGAAATACCTCATATTCGGTCTGGGTAGTCTCTAACTTGATGTCATGAATATCAATTCATCAGAGTTACAGTACCTGCTCCCCTCTGTTTCCCTCACCACCACTTCCTTTTATTTAACTGGTAGTTCCTTCATCCCTTCTCTTCTCCTGTCCTCTCCTGCCATCACAACCTACCCATCACCTTCCTCTTTCCCTTTCTCCTTCCCTTTATTCCATGATTCACTGTCCTCTCCTATCAGATTCCTTCTTCTTCAGCCCTTTTCCACCTATCACCTCCCAGCTTTTCACATCATCCCACCCCCTTCCCCCCCTCACCTGGTCTCACCTATCACCTGCCAGCTTGTACTCCCCCCACCCCACCTTCCTATTTTGGCTTCAGCCCCCTTCCTTTCCAGTACCAATAAAAGGTCTCAGGCAAAACATTGACTACGGTATTTATTCCCCTCCCTAGATGCTGCTGGACTTTCTCAACTCCTTTATCATTTTGTGGGCATTGCCCTGATATCTTCAGGCTTGGAAAGTCAACATTTTGAAAAGTGCTATAGCAGCGGCCCTGTTGGTTGCAAATTTAAAAGATGGGACTGTATTTTGGATAATGCTGATGTTTCTGAGAGTTGCTACAGCTCACCCAGGCGAATAGAACATGTTGCATTTCATGACCAACATGCCTTTCTGGTGAGTTAATTGCTCCAGACTACCTGGACAGTTGCAGTCATGGTATTAATACCGCTGCTTTAGTTAAATTCCTGATTAACAATGACTTGTAGGAAGAGAATGGTCTTGAATATCAAAGTGGTTGTTCGATTCTCTTGCTTGAGCTGATCATTGTCCTGCACTTGTATGACTGAAATGTTATTTACCAGGTAAATCTCATGGCTGAATATTGTTCAGTCTGTTTTGCTATCTGAGACAGGATCTACTTTCTGACAGGCAAGACATCTAATTAACTTGCCAATGAGGTGTGGCTTAGCTTTCCTTATACACATGCTAGGCATAGCTCAAATACCGTTTACAAATCTGCTGACAATACAATCATTGTTGGTAATCTCAGGTGCTGACGAGAGGGCGTACAGGAGTGAGACAACTGGTTTGCTGCAGCAACAAACTGACACTCAAAATCAGTAAGACGAAAGAGCTGATTCTGGACTTCAGAAAGGGTAAGACGAAGGAACACATACCAATCCTCACAGAGGGATCAGAAGTGGAGAGAGTGAGCAGCTTCAAGTTCCTCGGTGTCAAGATCTCTGAGGATCTAACCTCTGATGTAGTTGTAAAGAAGGGAAGACAGCGGCTATATTGTATTAGGAGTTTGAAGCGATTTGGCATGTCAACAAATACACTCAAAAACTTCTATAGTTGTACCGTGGAGAGCATTCTGACAGGCTGCATCACTGTCTGATATGGAGAAGCTGCTGCACAGGGCCGAAAGAAACTGCAGAAGGTTGTAAATCTAGTCAGCTCCATCTTGGGCACTAGCCTACAAGGTGCCCTGGACATCTTCAGGGAGCGGTGACTCAGAAAGGAAGCTTCTATTATTAAAGACCTCTAGCACCCAGGGCATGCCCTTTTCTCACTGTTACCATCAGGTAGGAGGCACAGAAGCCTGAAGGCACACACTCAACGATTCAGAAACAGCTTCTTCCCCTCTGCCATTTGATTCCTAAATGGACATTAGAGCTCTGGACACTATCCCACTTTTTGAAATATAGGGTGTTTCTGTTTTTGCACATTTTTTAACAATTTATTCAATATACGTAATTGATTTACTTGTTTGTTTATTATTATGTTTTATTTTTTTCTCTCTCTCTCTGCTAGATTATGCGTTGCATTGAACTGCTGCTGCTAAGTTAACAAATTTCACGTCACATGCCAGTGATAATAAACCTCATTCTGATTCTGTATATCGGTGAGACCCGATGTAGATTGGGAGATTGCTTTGCACCTACGTTCCATCCACCAGAAAAAGCGGGATCTTCCAGTGGCCAGCCAATCCCGCTCCAATATGACAGTCCATGGCCTCCTCTACTGCTGTGATGAGGCCACACTCAGGATGGAACAGCAACACCTTATATTCTGTCTGGGTAGCTCCAATGTGAAGGCATGAACACCGATTTTTCTAACTTCCATCAATTGTTCCCTTTCACCATTCCACATGCCTGTTTCCCTCTCTCACCTTATCTCCTCTCCTGCCCATCACCTCCCTCTGGTGCTCTTTCCCCTTCCCTTTTTTACCATGGCCTTCTGTCCTCTCCTATCAGATTTCCCCTTCTCCAGCCTTTTATCTCTCACCTCTCAATTTCCCACCTCTTTACGTCACCATTCCCCCTCTCCTAGTTACACCTATCACCTACCACCTTGTACTTCTTCCTCCCTTCCCCTCACCTTCTTACACCGACTTCTCATCTTTCTTCCAGTCCTGATGAAGGGTCTTGGCCCGAAACGTTGACTGTTTACTCTTTTTCATAGATGCTGCCTGGCCTGAAGCATTTTGTGTGTTGCTTGGATTTCCATCATCTGCAGATTTTCTTGTGCTTGTCAGAATAGATTAGTGGGTCAAGTGGTGTCACAACAGCCTGGCAATTAACACCGGCAAGGCCAAAGAGTTGATCATGGACTTCAGGGAAGGGAAGATGGGAGAACGTACTAATCCTCACTGAGGGGTATGTGGCAGAAGGTGTGAGAAGCTTCAAATTCCCGGGCGTTGACATCTCAGAGGATGCCATATTAACGCAAACATGAGGAAGGCACACTAGCTGCTCTACTTCATTCATAGTTTCAAAGATTTGGTACGCCACCAAAGACTAGCAAATTTCTACAGGTGTACTGTGGAGAGTATCCTGACCAGCTGCATTACTGTCTGGGACAGGCCCTCTTCTAGTTACTACCATTGGGGAGGAGGTACAGGAGCCTGAAGACCTATACTCAATGCTTTAGGAACAGTATCTTTCCCTTTGCCATTAGATTCCTGAATGATCCATTAGTCCATTAACTATATTTCATCATCCATCTTTTGCACAATTTATTTATTTATTGATCTGTCTATCTATCTATTTATTTATTGTAAACTATGTATTGCATTGTACCGCTGCCAGAAAACAGAACATTTCACAGCAGACTGTGTGTCAGTAAATGGGTGGCAGGGTGGAGATGCGTCTCTAGCAAAGGAGGTGTGAGGTGTTCCTTCCCTCGACTAGCCTGCAGGTCACCCTTGGGAAAGGTCTACCACCTGCTTACAACCCCCTGCTCCCCCCACCCTGAGCAGGGTCACATGAAGCCACGGGAGCAGGCGGTGGGTGGCAGTACGAGCAGACGGTGCATATCACGTCCTGGTCATGCAACCACTGACGCCAGGCAGACAATCTCTGAAGAGTACTGATAATGGCTGTAAAGAGACTCCCCAGATGAAGGCAATGGCAAACCACTTCTGCAGAAAAATTTGCCCAGAACAATCATGGTCATGGAAAGACCATGATTGTCCTCAACATTCGACTTGGCACATGATGATGATGATGGTGGTGACATTAGTGATAAACCTGATTCTGATAAACCTATATTCTCACGGACTTACAAGGATGAGTGGCGATGTCACTGAAATGGGGTATTTCCTCGGGCTGAGGAGTCTAGCACTGGGGCAACAGACTCAGAATAGCGAGCAGACCACTGAAGACTGAGAGAAATTTCTTTGATGGCGAAACCTTGAAATTCTCTATCCTGGAAGGAATAGAGGTTTAGTGTCTGAATTCATTTAAAAGAGAGGTCATAGGTATCTGGATGTCTAGAAGATCGAGGGATCTGGGGATGGTGCAGGACAATAACATTGAAGTGGCTGGTAAGGCTGAATTTGGAATGTTGTGTGCAGTTCCGGTCATCTACCTGCAGGAACGACATCAATAATAGAAACATAGAAACCTATAGCACAATACAGTCCCTTTTAGCCCACAATGCTGTGCCGAACATGTACTTACCTTAGAAATTATCTAAGGTTACCCATTGCCCTCTGTTTTTCAGAGCTGAAAGCACCTGGAGATACATCTCTACCAAAAGAGGTACAAGGTATTCCTTCCCTCCACTAGCCTGCAGGTCACCCTTGGCAAAGGTGTAGCACGTGCTAACTCCTCCTGCCCCACCCGGCAAGAACGCAGAGAAAGCATGTCATTTCGAACGGTGGAGCAGACTTCAGGAGACAAATCCTCTGCTCCTGTCCATTTTTCCTATGAATCCGTCTGTTTTTGTGCGTGTTTCCATACCCATTCACTTCTTGTTCTCTTTCACTCCTGTTTCCTGCAGACGCCACCTTTTTAATATAAGAAGCCCTAGGTCAAAGCTGGAATCAAGTCAGGACTTGAATAGTTCTGGCATGACAGAGCATCGGCAAGCTTGAACATTCATCATTAATTTGATTTTAAATGACTTCAATCTTTGGGACTGCACCGACCAACTGACTGAAATGCTCAAGGACGTCTTCCATCTCTCACTGCTGCAGTCAGAGGTTCTCACCTACTTCAAAGGAGCACCAATCCTATTGGTGCTCAGGAAGAGCAGAGTGAGCTGCCCAGAAAGCAGTCACATCTACCATAATGAACTGGTTTGGTTGGTAATGAAGTTGATCATGGCTAGAATTCACTCTTGACGGAGCAAGCACCTTGGCCGTCATGGTAGGTCTACAATAGTTGCAACCTCACTGGTTCTCTACTAGGCCGTGGATCACCTGGATGACAGCAAAACTTGCATCAGCTTGCTGTTTGTAGATCACAGCTCAAAATCTAGGCCTCTTTACCTCACTCTGCAACTGCATCCTTATTAGGAGACCACAGTTAGTGTGTATTGGCAATGATATCTTCTCCTCTTTGACAGTCAGCACAGGTGCACCTCAAGGTTGTGTGCTTAGCACACTGATCTACTCCGCACTACCAGGGACATCTTCAGGAGGTGCCTCAATAAGATGTCATTCATCATTAAAGACTTTCACCATGATACTAAGGTAGGAGGTGTTGTGGATAATGAGGTGGGTTTTCAAAGCTTGCAGAGAGAATTATGCCGGTTAGAAGAATGGGCTGAACGTTGGCAGATGGAGTTTAATGCTGAGAAGTGTGAGGTTCTACATTTTGGCAGGAATAATCCAAATAGAACATACAGGGTAAATGGTAGGGCATTGAGGAATGCAGTGGAACAGAGAGATCTAGGAATAACAGTGCATAGTTCCCTGAAGGTGGAGTCTCATGTAGATAGGGTGGTGAAGAAGGCTTTTGGAACGCTGGCCTTTATAAATCAGAGCATTGAGTACAGAAGTTGGGATGTAATGTTAAAATTGTACAAGGCATTGGTAAGGCCAAATTTGGAATATTGTGTACAGTTCTGGTCACCGAATTATAGGAAAGATATCAATAAATTAGAGAGAGTGCAGAGACGATTTACTAGGATGTTACCTGGGTTTCAGCACTTAAGTTACAGAGAAAGGTTGAACAAGTTAGGTCTCTATTCATTGGAGCGTAGAAGGTTGAGGGGGGATTTGATCGAGGTATTTAAAATTTTGAGAGGGATAGATAGAGTTGACGTGAATAGGCTGTTTCCATTGAGAGTAGGGGAGATTCAAACAAGAGGACATGATTTGAGAGTTAGGGGGCAAAAGTTTAAGGGAAACACGAGGGGGTATTTCTTTACTCAGAGAGTGATAGCTGTGTGGAATGAGCTTCCTGTAGAAGTAGTAGAGGCCAGTTCAGTTGTGTCATTTAAGGTAAAATTGGATAGGTATATGGACAGGAAAGGAGTGGAGGGTTATGGGCTGAGTGCGGGTAGGTGGGACTAGGTGAGATTAAGAGTTCGGCACGGACTAAGAGGGCCGAGATGGCCTGTTTCCGTGCTGTGATTGTTATATGGTTATATGGGACATGCTCTCTTCTTGTTACTTCTTTCGCTGAGGAGATACAGGAGCCTGAAGAACCTCACTCAATGATACTGACGCGGCCTCTTCCTCTCCACCATTAGATTTCTGAACAATCCATGAACACTACCTCATTATTCCTCTTGGTTTTCATTTTTATTTTCTGTTATCTTTATGCCTTTGCCTCCACAAAGCAGCAAATTTCATATCATTTAAGTCAGTGACATTAAATCTGATTCTGATCTGGTTCTGAAAGCTGGCTTCAGAAAATGTGATACATTACTCTGTCTTGGTGAGAAATGTGACTATTGGTTTATACTAACGATATTAGTAAATTAGATTAAATGACTAATGATGTTTCTGGTGCAATATTTTCAGCATTGTAAAATAATACCAATACTCTC
This sequence comes from Hemitrygon akajei, assembly GCF_048418815.1. Classification (NCBI taxonomy): domain Eukaryota; kingdom Metazoa; phylum Chordata; class Chondrichthyes; order Myliobatiformes; family Dasyatidae; genus Hemitrygon; species Hemitrygon akajei. Next base: position 179,650,059 of record NC_133125.1, read on the forward strand.
ATAATTGTCTTCCCTAGTCTGGCTTTGCACAGGAAATGATATTAAGCATTTTCACTTCCCCAAATCAGCTTTCATTTTAAATAGATAGATAGATAGATAGATAGATAGATAGATAGATAGATAGATAGATAGATACTTTATTCATCCCCATGGGGAAATTCAACTTTTTTTTCCAATGTCCCATACACTTGTTGTAGCAAAACTAATTACATACAATATGATATGCATCAAAATCAATATCTCAAAAAGCATTTATAATAGCTTTTAAAAAGTTCTTAAGTCCTGGCGGTTGAATTGTAAAGCCTAATGGCATTGGGGAGTATTGACCTCTTCATCCTGTCTGAGGAGCATTGCATCGATAGTAACCTGTCGCTGAAACTGCTTCTCTGTCTCTGGATGGTGCTATGTAGAGGATGTTCAGAGTTTTCCATAATTGACCGTAGCCTACTCAGCACCCTTCGCTCAGCTACTGATGTTAAACTCTCCAGTACTTTGCCCACGACAGAGCCCGCCTTCCTTACCAGCTTATTAAGACGTGAGGCGTCCCTCTTCTTAATGCTTCCTCCCCAACACGCCACCACAAAGAAGAGGGCGCTCTCCACAACTGACCTATAGAACATCTTCAGCATCTCACTACAGACATTGAATGACGCCAACCTTCTAAGGAAGTACAGTCGACTCTGTGCCTTCCTGCACAAGGCATCTGTGTTGGCAGTCCAGTCTAGCTTCTCGTCTAACTGTACTCCCAGATACTTGTAGGTCTTAACCTGCTCCACACATTCTCCATTAATGATCACTGGCTCCATATGAGGCCTAGATCTCCTAAAGTCCACCACCATCTCCTTGGTCTTGGTGATATTGAGACGCAGGTAGTTTGAGTTGCACCATATCACAAAGTCCTGTATCAGTTTCCTATACTCCTCCTCCTGTCCATTCCTGACACACCCCACTATGGCCGTGTCATCAGCGAACTTCTGCACATGGCAGGACTCCGAGTTATATTGGAAGTCTGATGTGTACAGGGTGAACAGGACCGGAGAGAGTACGGTTCCCTGCGGCGCTCCTGTGCTGCTGACCACCGTGTCAGACCTACAGTCTCCCAACCGCACATACTGAGGTCTATCTGTCAAGTAGTCCACTATCCAATCCACCATGAGTGCATTGTGGCCTCTTTCCTGTGCAGTCAGCCATGACCCATAAAGGCTTGTTGCAAGACTGCCTCTTAGTAGCATCTCATTGATATGAAAAACAAATCCAATGTTTTCACTAACTCTCATCAGGAAAGTCTTGAAGCTTATTCCCGAACGTCATGCTCGTCGAATCCTGGGACAAGATGATCACTGCTTCATGTCCAGCCTGAGAAGCGCTAGGAGTGAAAGGAAACTCATTATAGGAAGGACGTGGAAGCTTTAGAGAGGGAGCAGAGGAGATTTACCGAGATGCTGCCTGGGTCAGAGAGCCCGTCATATAGGTGGAGTATGCTCGGGCTTTTCCCTTTGGAGTGAAGGATAATGCGAGGTGACTTGATAGAGATGTACAAGATGATAAGAGGCATAGAGGCCTGTATCTTTTTTCTCCAAGTTAGAAATGTCTAGTATGTGGGAGCATAATTTTAAGGTGATTGGAGGAAAATATCGGGGGGGGGGGGTATATCAGAGGTAAGTTTTTTTACACAGAGAGTGGTGGGTGCATGGAATGTGCTGCCGGGGTGATGGTAGTGAAAGATACATTATGGGAATTTAAGAAACACTTGGGCATAGGAATGATAGAAAAATGGAAGGCTATGTAGGAGGGAAAGTTAGATTTACTACGAAGCTGTGTATAATTGAAACTTGTGATTCACGTTTTGATGGTGTGCTTTTGGGCTGACTGAGCGATCTGACACTTTGCTGCTTCTGAGGGCGTTCCATGAGGTTTGGCTTGGGGCGTGCGGCCTGGAAACCTGAATACGGGGCAAGAGCGCAAGATCGACTCGGCTGCTTCTCACTGATTGAGGCGTCGGGCAGGGTTGACGTCGGCAAGGATGAGAGCAGAGGACAGGCAAGTGTTCAGCACCATCTGCCTGCAGCTGACCTGTCCTCCTCTCCCTCTCACGAGATGACGTCGGAGGGAAGTGGGTCCATGTGGCAAAGGTTGATCAGCGAGGTTGTGGATGTGCTTTGGGGGAATTTGAGGTCCATGTTGCATGTGTCCCTGGATCCTGGTTACTCTTCTTTTGCCGATTTTGTGTGGCTTGATCGATGCGGACTGGGGCACTTCAGCGAAGAATGGCTCTGCAACCTGCGGTTGGCGAAGGGCGAGGTGCTGAACTGAACTAAACGGAACACTCTTGGTTTAATGTTTGATATTCTAAGTTTTCTGCCATTTGCACAATTTGTTCTTTCTTCGCGTGTTGGGTGTTTTCTTGAACAGATCCTGTGGTGTTCCTATGTTCTGTGACGGCCTGTAGGAAGACAAATCTCACAGTTGCATTCTGTATACATACTTCTATAATAAATGTACTTTATATCCTTGAATATTTGGTTTTAGTGTAGGTTAAAAGGTCGGCATAAAACACTGAACCGCAGGGCCTGTACCGCGTTCTATTTTCCATGTTCTAAAACGTGCTGTGATAAGAAAGCTAAATGAGGAGATTTGCATGTATGTTGGTAGCTGTCATCATTCTCTCAGCCCATGAACTGGAGAGGCTCAAGGCAAAACAACTTCCATGTTTATTCATCCAGCGAAGGCTTTATTCAGTCTTTTTTAAAGATCCTAGAAGAATCAAAAGGATCAGGTTAATTACCACTGCCATACAGTTTGCTGTGAAATTCATTGCTTAGTGACAACATCCTTGCTGGACTAACTTGAAGAAATCACTGCCCAGTTATCACCTGTAGCACCAGGGGACCCAACACGCCCAATCACTGCTACAGTACTATCAAGAACGCCTTAGCCACATTTTGGGAAATCTGGGATTCTGGCTGACCACCTCCAACTTGTATATTGGCAGAGGCTGAAGAGCAAGGCACCGGAGGTAAGGGCAACAAAGAGGTGATCACGAGAGGCAGATAGATGGTTATGGGATTGCATTGAGTCAGTGAACTGGGCCATGTTCAAGAACTCATCGGAGTACCTGAATGAATATGCTATGAATATGTCCCCAGAATATCATTCTGTCTTACCTATCCAGAAGCCCTGGTGAACCAAGAAATTCAAGATCTGCTGAGGGCTAGGTTAGTGGTGTTCAGGACTGGTGATCCAGGAAAGTAGAAGAAGTCCAGGTATAACCTCTAGAAAACCATCCGACAATTCTCGGCCAAGCATAAATCTCAGAAAGATGCTGGAAAGCTGTGGCAGAGCTTGAATGCCGCAGCCTCCTGCAAAGCAAAACAAAGCAACGTAAATGACAACAAATGTTTAGCTCCCAGATGAGCTCAATGCCTTTCATACTCACTTTGACCGAGAAAACACAGAGGCACCTTCACAGCTCCTGAGATACTGTAAGTGCATGGATAGCAGCGGTATCGAGGACTAAGGTCCAGGTGCAGGGCAATGGGACTAGGTAGAATAACAGTTTAGTGTGGTCTAGATGGGGTGTGGTGCTCTATGAATCTATGTCTCTATGACCCTCTGATCTCAGTCTCTGAGGCTGACGTGTGAGCATCTTTCAGAAGGGTGAATCCTCAGAAAGCACCCAGCCCAGATGGTATAACTGGCCAAGTACTGAAGATCTGTGCTTATCAACTGGCTGGAGTGTTTACCAACACTTGAATCGAACCTGAGCGACAGATTTTCCCACTTTGCGGAAAAGTTGTCTCTCAGGTCTCCTGTAATTTTCCCCTTCACCTTTAATCTATGCCCTCTGGTTCAATACCCCCTTTTCCTGGGGAAAAATAAGATTCTATCTCTCCTATCTCTGCTCACAATATTATAAACTTCTAGAAGGTGATGCTTCAGCCTCTCTCATTCCTGTGTGAATGTGGTCAGACTGTCCAATCTCCCTTTATAACGTCAGCTTTCCATTCCAGACAACATCCTGGGAAATCTCTTCTGCATTCTCTCTATTGTGACCACGTGGTGACCATAGTGACCAGAACTGTGCACAATACTCCAGCTGTGGTCCCACCAACATTTTGTACAGCAGCGAGATGATACCCCAGCTCTTACTGTCAGTACGTCAGCCCATGAATGCCTTCGGCAACACACACACAAAACACTGGGGGATCTCAGCAGGTCACACAGCATCTATGGAGGGAAATGAACAGTTGACATTTCAAGGCGAGACCCTTCATCAGGATTATCCACTGCCTTTTAAACTACCCTATCCATCTGAGTCACCATGGTCAGGGAGATATGGACTTCCATCCCACAGTGCTCCCTAGGTCCCTGCCATTTAACCTATACGTCCTTACTGGAATTTGACCTCCCAAAGTTCATTACCTCACACTTGTCTGGATTAATTTCCAATCCAGATCTTTCTTCCCCACGCAAACATTGACAGGTAGAGGATGGCAGAGTGGTACAGCAACTACAATGGCTACCTCCCAGCTTCAGTGGCCCAGATCTCCAGGCCTATCAGTGCTACAGAGCGTGTACCTTCTCCCTGCGGCTCCACGCTTTCCCCGGCTGCTCCAGTTTCCTCCCACATCCCAAAGGTGTGTAATGGAAAATAGTTTTGTTCTTTGTTCTTTCCTCAACAACAAGAGACACCGGCAATAAAAGAGGCCATATACACAAGTTATCAAAGGAATGAAATACTGAATGGAAGTAGAGTAATGAATGCCATAAAGAAAAGAATAAAATAATACAGATCAACCCATGAACTGATTCACATAATGCCAGCGAACCTCAGGTACCTGGCAGCCTTTCTGAAGTCTCTCTCTCTTTCTCTTTCCCTCTCTATCTATCTCTTAGCACCAGGTTCAACCCAGCATAAGAGAAGGTTTGAGCTTGCCCCTTTTTGTACCCTTCGAAACCCTAGTATAATTCTTATATCATCACTTCTCCTTTCAGTCGTGGTACCACTCTGCATCCCCTTTCTCCTGTGACTCTCGGCACTGGTGCATTTCTCAAAGAGAGTGACAGTGGGACTACAAAGGGACATTCATCACTAGTGTCTAGTATCAAGAACGTGCGCCCCAAGTACATCTCCAATGTATTGGCACATTCCAAGCTGACAACATTTTGTCCTACAACCAGCATTTGTTGCACACTTTGCACATAGAGGAATCAAATTTCCCTTTTGTAAACTGTTCTTCTGATTGTAGGTTAGTTGGTCGGAGTGGGGAGATGGGTTTAGAGTGCTCGCTGTTCGGTGTAGATGTGGTGGGCTAATGGACTGGTTTCATGTTCAATGTCTCTCTGGCTCTATGTGTAGGTGAGTGGCTGGAAACTGTGGGAGGTGATGGGAATGTGGGAAAATTCAAATAGGATTAGTGTAGACTGGGATGAATTTGTGTAAGATTGCCGGTGCTCTAACAGGCTTGTTTCCATGCTGTGTGACGCTATGAGCTGGAGATCTCCAGGGGTCAGTGGGAATATTGTGTTTCTTCAGGAATCTGGTGTTGGCCACGTGAATAAGGTGCACGTGAGTGAGCTAGACCATCTCGTTGAGTGGGGTCAAGAGAACACACACCAGTCCTCAGTGAGAGGCCAGCGGTGTAAAGGCTGAGCAGCTTCAAGTTCTCAGAGGACCCGTCCTGGGCTCAAAGCACTGAGGCAATCAATGAAGAAGGCACACCAATGGCTCCACACCATTAGGAATTTGGGAAATCTGGTACATCGCCGAGGATTCTAGCAAACTTTTACGGCTGATGTTGCAAAGCATTCTGATTGGCTGCAAGACCGCCAGGTGTGGAGGATCCTATGTACCTGAAGGACTGCAGAATGTTGGAGACTCATTTGGTTTCATCACAGAACAAGCCTCCCCACCATCGAGGATATCATCGAAATGCAACGCCTCAAAAAGGCAGCATACATCATTAATGACCCTCACCATCTGGGACTTGTCCTCTTCTCTTTACTACCATTAGGGAGGAGGTACAGGAGCCTGAAGACACACACTCAATGTTTTAGGCATAGTTTCTTCTGCTCCACCATCAGGTTTCTGAATAGCCCATGACCTATGAATGCTATCTTGCTAATTTCTCTATTGCACAATTTATTTATGTATTTCCTTGTTTGTTTCTTTCTTTATTCCAATTACTGCAGTTTTTTATGTCTTGCACCATACAGCTGCCAGGCACAGAATTACATGACGTCCATCGGCGATGATAAACGTTGATGTGGCCAGTTCAATGAGTGCAGCTCGGGCTTCATGCTGGGGATACTAGATTGGCAGTGGACACTGAAGTTGGGTCATTTATTTTTCCTGTGGATATACAGAGGCAGTGTTTTAGTGATAATGTTGCAACGCCCTACCTTCTGTAGTTAACTCAGTGCTCAGAAACAACCAGGACGGTAAGGATCAACATTGTATGTCCACAGCTTAACAACCCTAACCCCTCCGACTTTGGAACGTGGGAGGAAACTGGAGCGCCAGGAGGAATCCCACACAGTCACGAGAGAACATACAAACTCCTTACAGACAGTTAACCCGATTGGTGAATGCCGGACAAGATTTAGAAATTTATAGACTAATTTCATTAGCCCACATATCACTTGGCTACATGGTCAATAACTGTTGACAGATCAGCAAGAGGTGACAGTGAGAAATATGCTGAACAGCAGGAGGATGTGGGGAGGAAGTGGAGTGACAGTACAGTACACAGATTAATACATTTACTGACAATGAAAATCTTCACATCACTATTTCTACTATTCTCAGAGGCAAAGGAAATCCTGCTCAAAGTTCAAAGTAAATTTCTTACCAAAGTACCATTTATACACACACAACAAATAACCGTGAGTTTCAGTTTCTTCGGGAATACTCATGAAATACAAAACTCACAGTGGAATCAATGAAAGACAGCTGCCAACGGGGCAGACAGGGATCCAGTTGCAAAAGACAACAAACTGTGCAAATAGAGAATAAATAATTAATAAATATATAAATAAGCGCTAAATATTGAGAACATGACATAAAAAGTCCTCGAAGGTGGGTTGATAGGTTGCGGTAACAGTTCAGTGATGGGGCAAGTGAAGTTGAGCGAAGTGCTACATTTTGGTAGGAATAATCCAGGTAGGACATACATGGTAAATGGTAGGGCACTGAGGAATGCAGTAGAACAGAGTGATCTAGGAATAATGGTGCATAGTTCCCTGAAGGTGGAATCTCATGTGGATAGGGTGGTGAAGAAAGCTTTTGGTATGCTGGCCTTTATAAATCAGAGCATTGAGTACAGGAGTTGGGATGTAATGTTAAAATTGCATTGGTGAGGCCAAATTTGCAGTATTGTGTACAGTTCTGGTCACCGAATTATAGCAATGATATCAACAAGATAGAAAGAGTACAGAGGAGATTTACGAGAATGTTACCTGGGTTTCAGCACCTAAGTTACAGAGAAAAGCTGAACAAGTTAGGTCTTTATTCTTTAGAGCATAGAAGGTTGAGAGGGGACTTGATAGAGATATTTAACATTATGAGGGGGATAGATAGAGTTGACGTGGATAGGCTTTTTCCATTGAGAGTATGGGAGATTCAAACAAGAGGACTTGAGTTGAGACTTAAGGGGCAAAAGTTTAAGGGTAACATGAGGGGGAACTTCTTTACTCAGAGAGTGGTAGCTGTGTGGAACAAGCTTCCAGTAGAAGTGGTAGAGGCAGGTATGATATTGTCATTAAAAAAAAATTGGATAGGAAAGGAATGGAGGGTTATGGGCTGAGTGCAGGTCAATGGGACTAGATAACAGTAAGTGTTCGGCACGGACTAGAAGAGCCGAGATAGCCTGCTTCCATGATGCAATTGTTATATGGTTATATGGAAGTTATCCTCTCTGGTTCAAAAGTCTCATGGCTGAGGGGTAATAACTGTTCCTGAGCCTGGTGGTACGGGCCCTGAGGCTTCTGTACCTTCTTCCTGATGGCAGCAGCGAGACGAGAGGGCGACCTGGGTGATGGGGTCCGTGATGATTGATGCTGCTTTCCTGTGACGTCGCTCTGAGTAGCTGTGCTCAGTGGAGGGGAGGGCTTTACCCATGATGGACTGGGCCATGTCCACTACTTCTTGTAGGATTTTCCATCCAAGGGCATTAGTGTTTCCGTAGCAGGCTGTGATGCAACCAGTCCGTACACTTCCCACCGCATACCTATAAAAGTTTGTTAAAGTTTTAGATGCCACGCCATGCTTCCTTCACCATTCCACTTACTTCTTCAAGGCAGCTGTCGATCCCAGGGGTTAGGAAGCATCTGCTGTGACTGTGGGACAGACAGTCCTTGCCACACTGTGTGCAGCAGAACACTGAGACAGCTCTGTCATCTTGGGCATGGAGCTTTCGGTGGCCTCTCTTTTCCTCTGCTTGCTACATCAGCATGGTCTTATACCTCAAGAGATGCTTTTTCACCTCCCGCTTCCAGGCACACCTGTCTGAGGCGAGTGGTTGCCATGTGTTGGAGCTAGTAAAGGGCCTCCCTGTAGCGCAGCTGGGGTCTTCCTGTTGGCCTCTTTCCAGACTCCAGCTCCCCAAAGAGAAGGTGCTTCAGTATGCGCCCATCTGCCATGTGCAGGACGTGGCCTAGCCAGCACATACACCTCTGTTTGAGGAAGGTGAAGATGGAGGTGGTGCCTGCTCTCTCGAGCACTGTGCTGTTGGTAGACCTCTCTTCCCTGGTGATATCAAGTATGCGCCTGAGGTAGAGCAAATGGAAAGCGTTGAGTCACTGCTGTTGTTTTGTGCTCCGAGTCCAACTTTACACCTGGACTTTGGTGTTCGTGGTGAGTCTGTCGTTGGCCCAGACTCTCTTGGTCAGCGTTGAGAAGGTTGTGTCTGCTTTTCCAATGTGCTTGTTGATCTCACTTTCAACTGGCTGGTTATCCAAGATTGCGGAGCCTGGGTATGTGAATTCGTGGACGACTTCCAGCTCATGGTCGACAACGTTAATGGACGGCTTGTCATCAACGTCTTGCCCCATCACCTGTTTCTTCTTCAGGCTGATCGTCAGGCCGAGCTCTCCACAAAGCAGGCCATGAGATTGTTTAGCTGCTCCTGCTGTGAGTGAGTTGCGACAGCTGCATCATCAGCACTTGCAGGTTCTTCTTGCTCAGAGAGGGCTTGTACGCTGTCCATGCTTTTCTCCTCCTCAATCAGAGGCAACAGCACTTCAGAGTGGGCCTCAAACCAGTCAAAGCCTTGACTGTCTTTTTTCTGAAGGTGGGTATCCCAGTGTTGTAGATGGTGTCCTGCAAGTTTTCCCATCTCTTGCTGACATTGGTGTCGGGAGAGACAGGCAGAGCTTCCTCCAGGGCTTGCACAAACTCAGCTATCTTTATAAGTGCTGGTGTCAATGCATGGCCTTCGGGAATGATGGAGTCTTCTCGGCTGAAGTTTCACCGTGGGGCACACAAGGGAGTGAGCAGGGTCGCAATCTGCAATCTGGTAACTGCGCGTCGCCTTGACTGCTGCGTCTTGCCAGGATGACATCAAGTTGGTGCCAATGTTTGGACTTTGGATGTCTCCATGACACTTTGTGCTGGGGTTTGGTGTTGAAGAAGGTGTTAGAGATACAGAGGTATGAAGGCAGCAGAGTTCAAGGAGGCGCTGGCCGTTTTCATTCATCTTTCCAGTTCCGAACTGTCCCAAACAGGAGGGCCAGCTGTGGTGGTCACTGCCAGCTCCTGCGTTAAAGTCACTGAGAATAAATAGTGGTTCTTGAGAAGGGACTTCTTTGATGCCAGTGCTGAGTTCATCATAGAATTTGTCCTTAGCTTCCTGGGTAGAGGTTAATGTGGACAGATAAGCAATGATTATGCTAACCAGTCCACAGACATTCGAAGCTGATTCCTGAGCAGTCTTTCAGTTCCTTCAGTTGACACCAACTAGGAGACACCAACTAGGCTGCTTTTAATGGCGAAGCCAACACCATCCTCCCTGAGCTCTCCTGGTGGTTTTCCGTGCCAGATGAAGATTAAGTCTTCCTCTCAAAGGCTTCCAGAGGGAGATAGCCTTGTTTCCAGAAGAGCGACGATGTCCACCTGCAGTCTGTTCAGTTTGTTGTTGATGACTGCGGTCCTGTGGGCGTCGCTCATATCTTGCAGGCCTTCTTGCGAGGTCCATACATTCCGAGTACCTATCTTGAGGGCTGGATAGTTTTGACGATTCCTTTTCTTGCAAGGTGTAAGGTTATCGATCCACCATCGGGGGTTCCCTGAGCCCCACACACCCAGTGGAGAAGGTGGACCGTGGCGAGGCAGCACCTATCTGACTGGGCACTGCCCAGTTTGAGGAGGGCGGCGGCTGCCCAGTGAGATCCTAGGACCTGTCCCACCATTAGAAGCAGCCCCTGGCGTCTCACTCTACGCCGATCAGGTGCAGTGGCTTATCACTGGTAATTGCTGCTTGCCGTGTTGCGTCAATGCTGAGGAGCAATGCAGGAGTACCCTCTCCAGGATGCAAGCCTGGGCGGGAAGATTTGAAGAACCGGCTGTTACCCATGCAGCGGGCTCCCCCTCTCCACGTCACTGATGTAGTCCAAGGGATGGGCAAACGCCAATACAGCTTGGCACTAGTGTCATCACAGAGATTGCCAGAGAGAAGTTGTAAACAACATCAAATGGCCTTGGGAATTCCACTTACTGGTCCTCCAATATGCTAAGACCAATGAATTTAAAGTTGCTGACCCTCTCCACCTTTTATCCCCCGATGAGGACTGGCTCATGGACCTCCCGTTTCCCCCTGCAGAAGTCATTAATCAGCTCTCACTCAATCTTGCTGACATAGAGTGAGAGGTTGTGGGACCACTCAGCCAGATTTTAATCTCTCTCTCTCTGCAGATTCATTGCCATCTGTGACGCGGCCAACAATTGTGGCGTTGTCCGCAAACTTCAATATGATATCGGAGCTGTGCTTAGCTGCTTAGTCAAAAATGTAAAGTGAGTATAGCAGAAAGCTAGGCACACAGTGTTGTGATGTGCGTTGGCAATACGGAACCCAAGTGCAAATAAAAGACAGACTCTGATGTAGAGACAGTGATGAGAGTTTATTCATAGGAATTCCAACAGAACACCAGTGGCTCGGCCAAGCAACACCGTGAGAAGTATCATTCTCAAAACTAGGACCCTGTGATTAATGCTAATCAGGCATCCACTTAAATAATACAAGTAACATCGAATCCCTGAACCTATCGAAATAAACTTCACCAGCTTAAACAAAAGGCACCAGGAGACCACACTACAAAGAGAAAAACTCAAGGATCTCTCAATGATTAGTGACTGTCCATAAGCAACAATAAACCAGTTCAAGTGCTCTAAAAGCCTTGATGTCCAACGCTCTCTGGCGCCCTGCATGGAGTGGCAGAACTCATTGTGGGACAGAGCTCCCTACTGACGGCAGAGAGAGACCCAGGCAAACTCAAGGAAAACCTTGAGTGGGGCTCTAAGAGGGAGGCTGAAGCTGGAAGGAGCCTTGAGAAGCCGGAAAGAGCCTTGGAAAACTGGAAGGAGCTTTGAGAAGCCGGAAAGAGCCTTGGAAAACTGGAAGGAGCTTTGAGAAGCTGGAAAGAGCCTTGGAAAACTGGAAAGAACCTTGAGAACCTGGAAACAAGAGACTCAAGACCTAGGGAAGGATCCTGGAAGGATCTTGCTCATATTGTTTTACTCTTCATTGTTTTTCCAGAGGCAATTACAATACAGAAGGCTGTACTCTCAATTTTACTGATTGAGACGGCATAGACAAGCTCTGCTTATCACTGGCTGCCTGTAGATCTGTTTTATTTGTTACATGAGTGTACAATTCTCCCAGTCTGTACCACAACTTTCATTGAGTGGTTATATATAAGGAACTCTAGCTTACTCTTGTTAGGGTTATTTTATTTGTGTTTGCACACTCCAGCCAGGGATCAGCTTTTGGAGCACGGTTCTTCTAAAACTTTACACTATTGATTTGAATCCTAATTTGCTGAATCAAACAAATGTTATCAATAAACTTGTTTGAAGCTCCTAATTGTTATGCAGACCCGAGTCATGGAATCCCAAAACGGGAAACCCAGGTACTTGTGACTCGAACAGAGACAGGAGACACTCAGAACATACACTCGTAATGTAGACTCAGGGCATATGCACTGAGAATAAAAAGCCTCCCCCCCACCAGCCACTGATGTCAAAATGCCACCGCCTATCCTCCGCTGGGTCCTTTTGTCATGACGTGTGCTGGCAATATCGGAACCCAAGTGCAGAGGAAAGACACATGCTGACATAGAGATGGTGAATAACATTTATACATAATAATTTCAAAAGAACATCAATTGCTCAGCTGGATGTATGCATCTTTGCTGTCTAGATATTCCAGTGTTGAATGAAGAGCCAATAAGGTGGCATCTCTGTGGACCTGTTGCTCCACTAGGCAAACTGGATCCAATTCACTTTTCAGGCAGGAATCTATATGTTCCATCACCTACCTCTCAAAGCACTTCATCACACTGGATGTAAATGCGACTGGACAACAGACATTGAGGCAGATTATCACATTCCTCTTAGGCATTGAAGTTCCTTTACTAATCCAATAGTATTCCACATCCATCCCAATATCTCATTATCATGAATCTCAGAAAAATAAAAGCACATTTACCTGATCTGCTGTACAAAATTTAGAATAAAGTTACATCAAAGGTCCTTTCATTGACCTTGTAGTTACTGTTTGTTCTGCTCTGGGACTTTACTGATATTAATGTTCAGCTTTCCCCCTCTACTTGCCTCTCTCTACTTGCAGTTAAGATTTATGTTCGTTCAGCACATGTAATGTGGGGAAAGCCAAAGTTCTCAAAGTCAAAAGTTGATCTTATTGTCTTGTGCACAAGTACATGTGTGCACAGGTTCAATGAAAACGTTACTGGCACCAGCATGGAGTCTTTACATTTTAGAAGGTTTAGGATGTTCAGCTTGTCATTGAACATTTTAACAAACTTCCACAAATGTACTGTTGAAAGTATCCTGACTGGCTGCATGATGGTCTGACACAGTTATTCGAATGTGCAGGGATTTAAGAAGCTGCAGAGAATACTGAACTTTGCCCTATACATCATGGGTGCATTCCCCCCCACCGCCACCCACCATTGCTCGTATCTACGGGAGGTGCTGCTTCAAGAAGGCAACATCTATCATCAAAGATCCCTACCACCCAGGCCAAGTCATCTTCTCACATTACCATCAGACAGGAGGTACAGAGGCCTGAAGTCCCACACCACCAGCTACAAGAACAGTTACTTTCCTTAAACCAACCTGCACAACACGAATCACTCCAGATTAGCAACACTTTGATCCCTTTGATCAACTTGCACAATAATGGACTTTGTTCTTCTTGTCTTCGTATTGTGTTCTTTGTCATTGACCCTACTAGGGGATCAGCTATACAGGACTGGGTATTCTGTTATGAACCGGAGGTGATTAGGGAGCTTAAGGTAAAAGAACTTTTAGGAGACAATGATCTCAATATGATTGAGCTCAACTGATAGGGAGAAAGAAGTAAAGTCTGATGTAGCAGTATTTCAGTGGAGTAAAGCAAATTACAGTGGCATGAGAAAGGAATTGGCCAAAGTAAATCGGAAGGAGAAGCTAGCAAGGATGACAGCAGAGCTGAAATGATGTTAATTTCTGGGGAAAATGAGGAATACCATTGACAAGGTGTCATAAATGAGGCTGCTTACCAAGTTAAAAGCCCATGGTATTACAGGAAATTTACTAGCATTGTTAGAGAATTGGATGATTGGTAGGAGACAGTGAGCATGATTTCAGGGATCCTTTTCTGGTTGGCTGCCAGTGACTAGTGATGTAACGCAGGGCTCAGTTTTGGGACCACTACTTTTTATGTTGTATATAAATGATTTCGATGATGGAATAGGTGGCTTTGTCGCCAAGTTGGCAGATTATACGAAGATTGGTGGAGGGGCAGGTAGTGTTGAGGAAACAGGAAGGCTGCAGAAGAACAGACAGATGAGGAGAACGGGCAAGAAAGTGGGAAATGAAATACAATGTTGGAAAATGCATGGTCATGCACTTTGGTAGTAGAAATAAATGTGCAGACTATTTTCTAAATGAGGAGGAAATTCAGAAATCTGAGATGCAAATGGACTTGGGAGTCCTTGTGCAGAACACACTAAGGGTTAAATTGCAGGTTCAGTTGATGGTGAGGAAGGGAAATGCAATGTTTGCATTCATTAGCATTTTTTAAATTTTTTTTATTTTTTTATTGAGTTTTCAAATGATTACAGAAGGAAAAAAATTATCTACCTTTCCCCCCTCCCCTTAACCCCTCCCCCCAACATCCCTGTAGAAGAAAAGAAAAAGAAAAAGAAGAAAAAAGAAAGAAAGAATGCCTGGATATTGGAAGATCCCCACATGCTCCACGGAGTTCGTAATAACTTTAGTATATATATTTATTTCTTTCCCCAAATAACCAATTATTTTATCTTCGGAGCACCTATATATTTAATCCTGTCTTTTGTAAATAAGGGCGCCAAATTTTCAAAAATGTTTCATATTTATCTCTTAAATTACAAGTAATTTTTTCAAGTGGAATACAGCTGGAAATTTCTTTCTTCCAACAATCTATACTTAAGTATGAATCCGATTTCCAAGTAACTGCAGTAGCCTTTTTGGCTACTGCCAGTGCAATTTTTATGAATTCTTTCTGATATTTATTCAATTTGGGTTTCGGTTTTATCCCTTCAATATCGTCTAATAAAAATAATATTGGGTTATGTGGAAGTTGTGTTCCAATAATTTGTTCCAGTAAAACTCTTAAATTTGTCCAAAAAGGTTGAATTTTAGAACAAGACCAAGTAGAATGTAAAAAAGTACCAATTTCTTGGTTACATTGGGAACACTGATCAGATAAATTTGGGTTTAATTTATTTTATTTTATTTATTAGCATTTATTTTGAGGTCTAGAATATGAGAGCAGGGATGTGATGATGAGGCTTTATAAGGCACAGATGAGGCCTCACCTTGAGTATTGTGAAGAGTCTGGGGTTCCTCACTGAAGAAAAGATGTGCTGGCAATGGAGAGGGTTTGGAGGAGGTTCACACGGATGATTCCAGAAATAAAAGGGTTATCAAATAAGGAATACTTGATGGCTCTGGGTCTGTACTCGCTGCAACTTAGAAGGAGTGAGAGGCAGCTGAAGAGGCTAGGTCATTGGGTGTATTTAAGGCAGATATTGATAGGTTCTTGATTGGACATGGCATCAAAGGTTACGAGGAGAAGACCAGTGAGTGGGGATGAGGAAGGGAAAGAAGGATCAGCCATGATTGAATGGTGGAACAGACTCGGTGGGTAAATGGCTAAATTCTGCTCCTGTGTCTTACGGTTGTATAATTTATACATACTTTGATAATAAATGTACCAGGAACTTTGAACATGCCTGATGACAGATGGTAGACTGTAGCATCTGGAGCCTTGGAGTTTCTGAAATTACCGCAGAGAAGGCGGGGCAGTGGGGAGAAGGGGAATTACAGAGAAAGAGAAAGGTACCTGGTGAAACCACGGCTCTCATTTCCTTCCACACTTTGAGATACCTCAACCTTCCTTCAGTCACATTCTCAGGAAGATCGACAGACACCACTCCAGGACGGGAAACCGGCAACTCACACCTACAGAGTCAGGGTGAGAAATTAAAGACTCTGTCTACATTTCTCACTGCCTCAGTAAACCAGCCAGCGTAATTAAATATCCCACCCACCATGGACATTTTCCCTTCTCCCCACCCCTCCCATCAGACACCACCAGGTTCAATGGGAAATTCTATCTCGCTGTTATAAGACTATTGAACAGTCCTCTTGGATGATATAATGGATCCATCCATCTACCACGTCATGGCCTTCCACCTTACGGTCTGCCTGCACTGCACTCTCTCTGTAACTGTGACACTTCATTCCGCACTCTGTTGCTGTTTTCCACTGTAATACAATACTGTGCCAAAGTTTTAGGCACATTTATATAGCCAGAGAGCCTAGGACTTCCGCAGAGTACTGTAGTAATTTTGTGTACTGCTGCTACAAAAGAAAACAAACGAATTTCATGACATATGCCAGTGATGATAAACCCGATTCTGAGGTGGGTCTCTATTGTGGACTGAGAGTGGGAAGGGGGCAGGGAGAGGGGAATCATGGTTGGGAAAATGGGAAGGGAGCAGGAAGCAGCAGAGAGACATTCTGTAATGATTAAATTATCAATTATTTGGAATCAAATGACCTACACTGTTGTAAGGAAATAATCTGTATGGAAGGCATCTAAAACAAAGTTTAATGTAACAATAATAAATCAATTGCCAATATACATCAGAGACACAACAGCAACCTGGTCTCAGAGTTTCAGATAAAATTTACTCACGTCTTCAAAAAGGCTTGAATATCCTGAGGGAAAAGAGAGAGAGTAGAATTGAGTGAAACTGTTGCTGAAATCTCTGGAAAGAATCACAGTGAGGGCTGGAGCACGAAGGCTAAACACTCACCCAGAGGGAAGGCTCCGAAACATTGGATTGATTTCCATGTTCCATCTTTTCCTGAATTATCTTTCGAGGACTATATTTAACTACTGTTCCACAGCCAGACCCTTCACTCTGAGGGTACTTCTCTAAATCCTCCAAAACCCTCTTCTCTTCTCCTCAAGAACTGAACTGTTTGAACAGCTACTTCCCTTCAACCATTCAGTTCCTGAAGCAATCAGCCAAACCCAAATCAGTTTAGAATCACCATTACCACTTTGATCTCTTGCACCAAAATGGACTTTGTTGTAGTTATATTCTTCTGAATAAAAGTTGTATAAAATTTATGTTGTGAGGAAGGGCCACTTTCTAGGATCAGAAAAGACTGCAGAAGGTTGCAGACTCAGGCAGCTCTATCACGGGCACTCCCTTCCCTTGCATTGAGGACATCTTCAAAGACAATGTACCAAGCAGACAGCATCCATTTTTAAGGAACCTCTCACCTAGGACATGCTAAGTGGCGCAGGCAGCAGTTCAGAGATTTCTACCCTGGAGCTTTTCAGCTTTCTGCCTAACTCTCTATATCCTCTCTTCAGGACCTCCTCTCTTTTCCTACCTACGCAGTCTGCACCAATAAGCACCTCGACCTCCAGCTGTCACCCTCCCCCTTTAGGATATTGTGGAACCGATCGGACACACCCCTGACCTGAGCACCTGGGAGGCAGCATACCATCTGGGAGTCTCTTTCACGTCCGCAGAACCTGCTGTCTGCTCCTCTACCTAAGGAACCCTTAGGAATCCTTACAACTGCACTCCTCTTCTCTTTCCTTCACTTCTGCTTCCCCCTGGTGGTTGTTTCCCCCAACAGTATTTAAACGGTATACTTATTATCAAGGCAAACTGCCACTGCGGTACTTGGCACTGTCTATCTATTCCCTTTACCTCCCCTGACAGTCGCCCAGGTATCCACCTGCTGTAACCTAGAGGTGAGTACCTCCCTGTATCTCCTGTCTATCACCTCCTCGTTTTCCTGTATGAGTTGAAGGTCATACAGCTGCAGTTCCAGTTCCTCAACACCCTCTCTAAGGAGCTGCAGCTCGATGCACTTCACGCAGATGTAATTATCAGGGAGACTGGACGTCCCACAAACTTCCCACATCTCACACAGGGAGCATACCTCTAACTCCAGATTCATTCTCAGTGCACTACCTCCATGTACTAACTGAGGGAAAAAGTTACTGGTAACTTTCTTACTTACCCAGAACTTCTGTTTGTGCTTGCCCAAGCCCGTTCTCACCCAAGCATGTTGAGCCAAGTCCAAACTGAGGAACTGAGGATATATAAAAAAAATCATTTTGAACCTATGTAACCTCTGGCTAAAAGAATAATTGGGACTGAACAGGAATTTTTGAACTGAAGTAAACTCTGTCTTCAGCAGTTCGCAAAAAATCCGGCTTATACTAGTTCTCTCTTAATTTGCAGAGAGGCATTGAGAATTTGATAAATTGTACATTGTACTCTCGTTTGAGTAGGCAGGAGGAGGACTCACCGATAACAACAGGAATGAATATCCATCTGTAATTAAGTCAGGGTCTAGCAAAGGGAATAACTGATAAGGACTGGATAACACATCCATCTGTAATTAAACCTTGATTTAATGGACTCTCTTATCCATAACTAAATTTTGCACCAACAGACTTGGTGGGCATACCACTTCTAATGACATCTTGCAACAGTAATGTATGGGACTTACTATGTATAAATATACAGCTGTAACCAGAGAGAAGCAGTCCTCTTGTCAGATGGTGGCAGTGCTTACGTGTCTTCCCTTTGACAACTGGGACTCTAACTCCAGCAGGGGAGTGTGCAATAAACCGTGGTGACGATAAGAAGCTGGTCTCCCGGGTTTTATTCAGATTCTACTTTAACAGAACCACTCTAACCTTGCAGCGCTCACACAATGGCCGCTCTGCTTACACCTGCTCACTTTTTACTGGCCCCAGGCTGACGACCACTGTTTCACCAATGAACGACCTCTTACGCTTACACCAGTCGGCTGATATCTACCGGAAAATCTGCTTCTGTGCGCCCAAAGACCCGGGATCTTTGGGAACAGAGCTCGGAAAAAGCGGTGTAACTGGCTTTTAACATCGTAAACCAGTGGGTTGTAGTTATGTCTCCCGCCCGCTGGGGAAAAAACGGAGACACCTCCTTCTTCCTTATGAGGAAGAGAGAGAACCTGCGGTATGTCCAGTGTCGGGTGGAATGCGAAGTCTCTGGGGTAACTGCAAGTCTGTGTCTTTGCTCACACATGTGCGTGGTGGGTGCCAATGCTTTTTTTTGCTGGTGGGGGATCATTGCTGCCACTTATGCACGGGGGGGAGGGGAACTGGGGGGAACTTTGGGGTTCTTAAGTTTAACTGTTGTTCGTTCTTTGGGGCACTCCTCTGTTTTCATGGATGGTTGCGAAAAATAAGCCTTCCAGGATGTATATTGTATACATTTCTCTGACGTTAAATTGGACCTTTGAACCTTTGAACTTTGAAAAGTTTTAAGTGAAACAGTTCTTTCTGCACTTTACGTGAAAGAGCTCCCCCTACATTTTGTGTGAGAATATTCCTCCTGTGTTTTGTGCGGAGAAGTCCCTGCCACAAATTGTGCGCAAGAAATCACCCTGCATTTTTGGATTAAATATTCCCCCAAACATCTTGTGTGAAAGGGTTCTCTCTGCACTTGTGTGAAACAACTCCTCCAGTGATCCACGTGAAAGAATCTCCTCCAGCATCTCGTGTGAAGTTCCCCAAAAAACTGTATGTGACACCATTTCACCTGCATTTTGTGTGAAACAGTTCCTCCCCCATTTTGTTAGTGTTGACCCTTCATCCGCTGTGTCCACACTGACCATCCAATAACACCATTTCATTCCCTCCGCATTACGATCAGCTCCCGTTTACCTACCCTCTGGAGACAGTTTACAGTGGCCAATTAGGCTACTAACCGACATGCTTTTCAGATATTTGTGGGTGGGGTGGGGGAAACCAGGTGGGTATAACAAGAATGCCAAACTCCACGCAGACAGCACCAATAAAGGTCTCTATTGAACCCTGGGTCACTCAAGCTGAGCTGCAGCTGCTCTACTCACTGTGTCACCGTGCTGCCCCACCCACACCAGCCCAGCCCTGTGGAAGTGCTGTGACTGTAATAGACAATAGACAATAGGTGCAGAAGTAGACCATTCAGCCCTTCGAGCCTGCACCACCATTCTGGGATCATGGCTGATCATCTACTATCAATACCCGGTTCCTGCCTTGTCCCCATATCCCTTGATTCCCCTATCCATAAGATACCTATCTAGCTCCTTCTTGAAAGCATCCAGAGAATTGGCCTCCACTGCCTTCCGAGGCAGTGCATTCCAGACCCCCAGAACTCTCTGGGAGAAGTTTTTCCTTAACTCTGTCCTAAATGACCTACCCCTTATTCTCAAACCATGCCCTCTGGTACTGGACTCTCCCAGCACCTGGAACATATTTCCTGCCTCTATCTTGTCCAATCCCTTAATAATCTTATATGTTTCAATCAGATCCCCTCTCAATCTCCTTAATTCCAGCGTGTACAAGCCCAGTCTTTCTAACCTCTCTGCATAAGACAGTCCGGACATCCCAGGAATTAACCTGGTGAATCTACGCTGCACTTCCTCTATAGCCAGGATGTCCTTCCTTAACCCTGGAGACCAAAACTGTACACAATACTCCAGGTGTGGTCTCACCAGGGCTCTGTACAAATGCAAGAGGATTTCCTTGCTCTTGTACTCAATTCCCTTTGTAATAAAGGCCAACATTCCATTAGCCTTCTTCACTGCCTGCTGCACTTGCTCATTCACCTTCAGTGACCGATGAACAAGTAATGCATTGGAACCACCTCCCTCTCATCTCCACCACTCCAGCACAGTCCAGCTGCCTCAGAGGAACGGAGGTTAGAAAAGCCCCAACACAGGTAGGAAAAGGGAGGAGGTCCTGCAGAGAGAATTTTGTCAGCTACATCGAAAGCTGAAAAGCAGGACCTCCAGGGTAGTAATCTTTGGATTGCTGCCTTTGTCACACGCCGGGGAGTGTCAGAATAGGAGGATTTGGCCGATTAATGTGTGGCTGAGGAACTGATGAAGGGGGCAGGGTCCCAGATTTCTGGATCATCGGGGTCTCTTCTGGGGAGGGCATGACAGAAGAGGGTTGGTGACACCTGAATGAGGGGGACCAATACCCTTTGCGGGCGTGTTTGCTGGAAGTGCTGGGGAGGGTTTTAAGTAACTTGGCAGGAGAATGGGAAACTGAGTGAGCGGGCAGTTGGTATACAGACAGAGGCAGTGTGTAGTGAGTCTGTCAGGAAGGGCAGGCAGACAAGGGAGAAAAATTGCAGTCAGTGGACTGAGTGCAGTGTAACGGGGGACAAGATCATAAAGGGTGATGAATATTGATGGTGATTTGAATGCACGCAGTAAGCGGAATAAGGTAGGTGATCTTGTAGCACAGTTACAGACTGGTCATTATAACAGCATAGGTATCACTGAGTCGTGGCTAAGAGGTCATAGTTGGGAGCTCGATATCCAAGGGTACATATTGTATCGAAAGGACAGGCAGGTAGGCAGAGGGGAGTGGGTGGCTGTGTTGGAAAAAAAATTCAAACAAAACCTTAGAAAGACGTGATGAGATTGGAAGATGTAGAATCCTTGTGGGTAGAGTTAAGGAACTCCAAGGGCAAAAAGACCCTGATGGGAGTTACATACAGGCCTCTGAGCAGTAGTCAGGATGTGGGTACAAATTGGGAACAGACAGGGGCAGGGAAGGATGGGGAGAGGAAGGGAGATGAGGTAAAAGGAGAGTAGGTTTGAAGGTTGCTTTGGTGGAGATCTGATCAGAAGCAGCCAGAAGCAAAAGCAGAGTTGGACATTCCACAGGAATGTGGGACTGGTTTTGGGAAAAGGGTATCTGGAGAGGAGAGACACTATCTGTGTTTGTGTGGGCACGGGTAACAGGGCGGGTTTGCTGGTGTGAATCAGGACAGCCCATTTCCCCACTGGCTTGCAAATTCCTCAGTCAGTCCGGATCGGGAGCAGCATCTCCAACACCATCACACTGAGCACGGGGCCCCCCTGGGTTGTGTGCTCAGTCCACTGCTGACCCACGACTGTGCTGCAACACACAGCTCGAACCATATCATCAAGTTCGCCGATGACACGACCGTGGTGGGTCTCATCAGCAAGAACGACGAGTCAGCTTACAGAGAGCAGGTGCAGCAGCTAATGGACTGGTGCAGATCCAACAACCTGTCTCTTAATGTGAACGAAACACGGAGCGACCACTCCCCGCTGAACATCGACGGCTCCTCGGTAGAGATCGTTAAGAGCACCAAATTTCTTGGTGTTCACCTGGCGGAGAATCTCACCTGGTCCCTCAACATCAGCTCCATAGCAAAGAAAGCCCAGCAGCATCTCTACTTTCTGTGAAGGCTGAGGAAAATCCATCTCCCACCCCCCCATTCTCATCACATTCTACAGGGGTTGTACTGAGAGCATCCTGAGCAGCTGCATCACTGCCTGGTTTGGAAATTGCACCATCTCAGATCGCAAGACCCTGCAGCGGATAGTGAGGTCAGCTGAGAAGATCATCGGGGTCTCTCTTCCCACCATCACGGACATTTACACTACACGCTGCATCGGCAAAGCAAACAGCATTATGAAGGACCCCATTCACCCCTCATACAAACTCTTCTCCCTCCTGCCGTCTGGGAAAAGGCACCGAAGCATTCCGGCTCTCACGACCAGACTATGTAACAGTTTCTTCCCCCAAGCTATCAGACTCCTCAATACCCAGAGCCTGGACTGACACCTTACTGCCCTATGGTCCTGTTTATTATTTATTGTAATGCCTGCACACTGTTTTGTACACTTTATGCAGTCCTGGGTAGGTCTGTAGTCTACTGTAGTTGTTGTGTGTGTGTTTTTTCTCTGTGTTTTTTTTTACGTAGTTCAGTCTAGTTTTTTGTACTGTGTCATGTAAACCATGGTCCTGAAAAACGTTGTCTCATTTTTACTGTGTACTGTACCAGCTGTTATGGTCAAAATGACAATAAAAGTAACTTGACTTGACTTCTGGCAAGAGCCAAGAGAAAACCCATGTGCAGACAGGAATTATGCACGAACTTCTGCTACTCTACCATGGTGCCCCCATGGTAATTATTTGGGCTGAATCAATCCTCACTCACATGGGGCTGAGGTCGCCACCTGGTGCTACATCAAGGAACTGCACTGGGATTTCCACACCTAACACAGGATTGGATTGTTACCAATGGCAGAGGACCATCTCAGTTCCAGCAATCACACAGGGGTCAAACACCGCTGCCTACGCCTGAATGTTTTGGACTTTCTACTGAAGTGACTGTACTTAGGAAGGTGTTTTGATCTTATTTGCCAAGATAATTAATTTCACTCACAGTTATTTAAGACAGTTTGTATCCCCCAGACAAGGAAGTGACACTTCCAGTACCCTGAGGAGCACTTGGAGATCTTGAAATTCCAATCTCATTTTTACATCTTGTATTGCTCCTTCAAGAGAAGAGATTTCATCGACGGTTCTCTTTAAATTGTTTCCCAGTTGTGTTAGGATTTTGTCCGCTTCTCTCTGCAGCTCTGCTTCCATCTGCTGTTGCTTCTCACGCAGGAACTGGTGCATCTTCTCAAATCCAGCCCTGATCCCACAGCTCCGTCCATCCACCTGGTCCTGTATCACATCGGTTGTCCCATCTTGGATGGAGTTCCAGTAGGTCTATGGATCACAACCATTTACAGCCAGAACCCACAAATAGATGGTTAAGGAAATTTGTGTCTCATAACACCGACAAATCTAAAGAAATGTTGCAACTGCTTGATCCCAACAATCCTACACAGAATGAGGCATGGGTACTTAGGAAAATGATCAGAGCATGGCAGAAGGAAATGCGGGAGGTAGATTTTAACTTTAGGAATACTCTTGAGGCAGCTAAAGTGTTTTCTCTTTGAGAAAATACACGGGATATCACGGGGGATTATGCGGGCCAGGACCGAAGCCAGCAGAGAGAAGCAACACAACACTGGAGCGCACCTTCACCCCATCAGGGAAGCTGCTGTCGGCCCTGAAACAGCAGTACAGCCCTGAAATCTGCTGTTTCTGATGTGGTCAAATGGGTCATTATGCCCAGAACTGTAGAGCTGACAGTTCCTGTCATTTAAATCCTAACAAAAATCAGAGATTGGAGTCACAGAAGGGTCAGAGTATGTTGGAAATTTGGTAAATACCTCAAACTTGTTGAATGCTATTTCCGTGTGCATGATGAATAACTTCCGACATTTCTTTGTTTTAAAGGCTTGGAGACATGCATTTCCTCAATGGTATCAGATTATTACTGTATATTCTGGCAATGGTTTAACCCTTAGGAACAAGAGATTTTCTGTAATGGTTTAAAGTGTGAATGGTTTGTATGCTTTAATTTTGTAAAATGTGGCCACATGTGGGTGAGAGAGAGAGAGAGAGAGAGACGAAAGAGGGAGGGAGCAAGGGAGACAACAAACATGAACAGGAGCTGTTTTAAGAGACCATGCCCTTAAGAGGTTGAATCAATGTGTTAGTGTGTCAGGGCCCCCACCAGGCTGTTTTTTTTTCTTCTCCTTGTTTCTTGGAAAGTGTGTAAAAGTTTTTCATAATGGGAATTAACTGCTTGTTCCAAGTTTTGCTGTTACTCATGGAAGGTTCTGAAAGAAGAACAGCGCAAGCATAGATTTTTGGAGAGGGGTAAGGAGATTAGAAAGCAATACACAAGAAAAAGATAATAAACAACGGGAAAACACAAAGGAAAAAGCCCTGTTTTAATTTTTTTGTAATGGCTCCTCATCAGTACAGATGGGAGAGACGAGAACTGGGGGCAGTGTATATGTAGAGGTTGAAGATCACCAGGACAGGCCTGGTATAACCTCAAGGTTACTCAACACCATGAGTGCACAGGCAGCAGAAGTGACAGCTGTACCAGATGTGGTTAACACCAAAAATATTCTCTGCTCGAATCTGTCATACTGTCTGATAGCATGTACGTTTGTTATAGCCTTACAAAAACATTTGCCTCTTTGGGAAGTAAGTGGGTTTGTTTCAGCCGACAGAAATCCCCTTCCATCTGCTGCTCTGCTGTGATATGTACTTAAAGAAGCGAAGGGGAGTCATAAAGGTGAAAGTCCACTCAAAATTATCCCCTTTGGGGAATAGGAAGGCTGATGAGTTAGCAAAGCAAGGTGCTTTAAATAGGCAGGAATGGCAGCCACAGATTAGGGAGATGGGAAGGCAGAAAGAACAACAGGTTGAGGGTATGGATTTAACTGAGGAGTAGAAGAAAGATAAAGAATTTGAAAAAGCAGAAGGAGCATGCTCAGAAACATACAAAGAGCACAAGGGTGCACATGTTAACAATGGAGTAGTCCAGTTTGAAGGAGAGCTTGCGCTCCCACAGGGAGGAAGAAATCAGATGGTCCATTGGTACCATGATCTATGGGGACACCAATAGCACCCTGGAAAAGAGAAGGAGGTGTGTTCGTGGCCAAGGATGAAGGACAACATGGAACACTATGTCAAGACTTGCTCGATTTGTCCACAATATAATCCTGATAGAAATGTAAAGAAAGGAGCCCTCCAACATACCACACTAGTGGAGGGCCCTTGGACAATTTACAGATATATTATGTTGGACCTTTGCCGCCCACCCCAGGGTGGTACAAGTATCTCATCATGGTAGATTCTTTCACCAAATGGGTGGAAGCTTTCCCAATTCAGACTAACATGGCCAAAGCCATGGCAAAAATCTTATTGGAAAGGGTTTTCACTCACCGGGGATTAACTCAGTCTAGAATCAGATCAAGGCCCACATTTTACAGCCCGGATAATGCAAGATGTCATGGCACTGTTAAGGATCAAGGTGAGATTTCATGTACCCTATTGACCACAGTCTAGAGAAATTGTGGAAAGGATGAACTGAACTTTGAAAAAGTATGATGGCCAAAACAGTGAAACAACATGGAACAACAGGGTAGGTAGTTTTGCCTTATGTACTGATGATAATAAGGAATACAGTGGCATCATCGACAGGTTACACCCCCCATAAACTCATGTCCGGAAAAGACATGAGAGGGTTGGAGGATTTGTTTGGATCAGACTTGTGGGAACCCGAAGTAGATGGGAATTTGTTGAAAAAGTGGTTACAGTAATTGGTAGAGATAGTGAAAGAGGCCAATTATGTGGCAGCCCATCAACTATGAAAGACAAGGCCACAGAGTAAGCCTATTTTGACTCGAGTCAGTCCCATAGAATTAAGTCCAGGACTAAGTGATGATTAGAATACAATAACCTTTATAAATCCAAGGTTTGCAGGGCCCTAAGGAATTATAGACAAAGTCCATCAGTATACAGGGTACTGAGTTCTCCAGAAAAAAATGGATGGTTCCACATCACACAGTTGAAATTGGTGGGGGAGAAAGAGGGAATGTTATCATCATTGGCACGTAACAATCGATGTACATGATGGTCCCACTATCAGAGACCTGACAATCGATGTACATGATGGTCCCACTTTCAGAGACCTGACAACCGATGTACATGATGGTCCCACTATCAGAGACCTGACAATCGATGTACATGATGGTCCCAATATCAGAGACCTGACAATCAATGTACATGATGGTCCCAATATCGAGACCTGACAATCGATGTACATGATGGTCCCACTTTCAGAGACCTGACAATCGATGTACATGATGGTCCCACTATCAGAGACCTGACAATCGATGTACATGATGGTCCCAATATCAGAGACCTGACAATCGATGTACATGGTAATCCTGATTTGGAAGATTTGAGATTGGAACAGCTGTTCAAGTAGATTGCAACAGAGCTAACCAAGGAGGAATAATTTTCATTCTCACATTCTGAGAATCAGGGGAGTTTGTAAAGAAAAGGAAAGAAAAAGCATGTTGGTTCCTGCCTCCCCTGTCTGGAAACAAAATTAGGTAGGGGAGAAAAGATGGATGGATTGAGTCCAAAGACAATTAGGAGCCTGGATTGGATGGAATAGAAAACAGACAGAAAATATGGACTTAAAATGATTTATGATTGAAACTTGAAACTGGAAATAAGAGCAGAAATTACCAGGTGTGTTACAGGTTTAATTCAATATGATGAGAGTAATGTAAAATTGACTACCTACAACTTCAAGTAGCTGGAATTACACCAGAGTCCAAATACAGTGAGATCCAGTGTAACACCAAGGGGGAGGATTAGTGTTAGAAGATACAGGGGAAGTTGTCACTTTGGTACCAGGGTACCAGCATATGCAGGTAATTTTTAATCTAACGGAAATAATGGTGTTTGAATGGTGCTTGTCCACAACAAGACGGCTATTTACTCATTTCCTTGGGAGACAACAAAGGGGGAGTGAGTTTAAACTCAGTCAAAAACAGAAAAAGAGAGGACTATTGGAATTAGTGGAAATATGTTATGCATCAAGGTTTGCAATGGTCAATACTTCAGATACAGCAGAGTTAGGAAACCAGATATTGCCCCTTCAGCAGAAATGTTGAATATTACTGAAGAAAATTATCAGAATCAGAAACAAACTTATCAAATTAGTTTGGAGTGCATCTCAGGTAACTCTGGATTTAGTTACATTTCTGAAGTCCCTTCAAGATGCCACAAATCTGATAACTGACCACACAGACCTCATATCTAAGGGAACGCATAAAGCTGAGATCTGTGTTACATATACTGGTTGGTTGTTTGCCTTCGTTGGTATGGCTCAATGTACATCAAGTACAAAATTGGGTATCAGACGAGCAACTAAAACAAGGGGTTGGGGAAAAGTGCCCTTGTGTCATATTAGAAGACTTACACTGATCAATAGATACTGGGTATGTGTAATGATGGTAAAGGGCAGTTCTACGTCGGTGTGGTATTTCATTTTCTGACACGGAAATAATTTGACCTACTCTTTGAAAAGAGTTCACAATGTGGGCAAATATCATGAGAGTACTTGGATATTCTTAAGTAACGCACCAACATATGCTATTGTTGTGAATGGTCCCAGGAAAGGGATAAATTTATCAAGATGTCATCAAAGGCCCCTACAATTCACCTACTGATGGAACCGGTCTATCAACTGCGCCAGAGCCACAGCATTACACACCGTCCTCACTCAGCTGGAGAAGAGCGATGCATACGTTAGAATGCCGTCCCTGGACGTCCCAGAATGCCGTCCCTGGACATCCTGGACATCCTGAACATCCCGGAATGCTGTCCCTGGACATCCTGAACATCCTGGAATGCTGTTCCTGGACATCCTGGAATGCCGTCCCTGGACATCCCGGAATGCCGTCCCTGGACGTCCTGGAATGCCGTTCATCATTCAACATAAAAGTTCCCTCCAGACTTGACAGGAAGCTCAGAGGCCTCGGCCTACATCCCACCTTGTGCAGCTGGATCCTAGACTTCCTACTGGATCACCGACAGGTCCTAAGGATGGGCTCCCTCACCTCTGCCTCTCAACGCAGGTGCCCCCAGACTTGTGTCCTGAGCCCCCTCCTCTACTCCCCTTACACCCACGACTGTGCTGCCACACACAACTCCAACTGCCGATCAAATTCGCAGATGACACGATTTTGATTGGCCTTATTTCTAGCGGTGACGAAACAGCCTACAGAGCTACCCTGACACAGTGGTGCCAAGATAACAAGCTCTCCCTCAATGTCCAAAAATAATGAGCTGATGATGGATTACAGGAGGAACAGAGACAGGATTAAATTCAGTGGGACTGCAGTTGAGAGGGTGAGTAGTTTCACGTTAACTGAAGATCTCACCTGGACTGTACACACTGACTTTGTGGCAAACAAAACACAAAGGCATCTCTTCCATCTCAGGCGACTGAGGAAGTTTGGCGTGAGCCCCCAAATCCTCATGATCTTCTACAGGGGCACCACTGAGAGCATCCTGACTGGCTGTATCACCGCCTGGTACAGGAACTGTACTTGATCACTGGAATTTGCAGAGAGTGGTACGGACAGCCCAATGCATCTGTGGACGTGAGCCTCCCTCCACCATTTACAGCAGCAGGTGCATAAAGAAGGCCTGGAAGATCATCGGGGACACCAGTCACCCCAACCATAAACTGTTTCAGCTGCTTCTGGCTGGAAAACGGTACCGCAGCATTAAAGCCAGGACCAATAGACTATGGGACAGCGTCTTTCTACAAGCCATAGGACTTATAAATTCATATGTTTATATACTGCAACGGAGTCATAACACAAAGATTTTTACTCCTTTGCGTTGGGGGATGGATGTAAGATTTAAATAAATTCAAACTCAATTGTATAAATTCGAGGGGAGAGCACAGAAGAAGGGACGAAACAGAAACTTCTGAATTGTGGTTTCAGTACTTATGAGAATTGTGCATTGTATGTTCTGCCGGAACCTAATGAGTTCTTCTTACAACATACATTGGAGAGACAGACGTATTATAAAGCAACAGCAACAATGAGTTATATCATGGGATGGAAATAGTGTCCTTAGAAAGTCACAATGTTGTACTTACGAACATGACTTTGGATTTGACTACTGGAGGACAAACTTTGCCTCAGTTAGCAGGAGCCATCGTAATGAAGGAGAACTTCAAGATCTAATGCACTGATATGAATCGATGCTGTGGGTCTATTTTGTTACCGAATTGCCACCAATTTCTCATTTGACTGTAGACTGGACACAGGCTGTGGAGGAGGCAAAGGAGATAATAAATCAATGGACTAAACACACAAGTTATTAAGACATTCTGATAAAGCAAATGTCTTATTGCGTGACTCAGACTCTTGGAATAAGTTGTGAAATTGGAGATCAAATGTTTAAATACATGCATGGGTGAGGATAATATCACATGCTGCCATAATATTAGTTTTATGTATACTGATAATTGTATTATATAATTATTGTACATTGAAAGGCCAAGTGCGCAAATGGAAGAGGATGATGGTTTTGTAATAGAGTGAAGATGATTCTCTGTATACAGGCTGTATGAATTCAATAAGTAATGGTAACTTTATCTTTGTATAACATATGTGCTGAGCACCTGCTGGTGGTTCATGATAGTTCTATGAATACTCAATAGACCAGAAGATAAAACATTCTCAAAACCCACGCCCTTTTAAATAATCACAGAATGCAGCAAACCTACGCCAGTCAAAATTAGTTTATCCGAGTGTGATGTCACTTGGTTAAGTCACAGATATCCTGTTGGAAATCCAATGTATTTATGCCTGTTTCTGTCTCTGCATAGGAATCTGTCGTTCCTCCGCACCTGGGTTCAGTTATTGCCAGCGTTCACCACGACATATTTACACGGATTTATGACTCGAGTTCAAACAACAATTTATAATGTTTCCTTCCTCACCTCAACCTCGTCCTTACCCCATTCTTCCCTTCCTTCATTCTCCTTCTCCCCCACCTCTCTCCAGTTTCATCGTTTCCAGTTTGGTCCTACTTGTCTTCCTTCTGCTGCAACTGTCCTCCATCATCCGTCGCCTCACCTCGACCTCTCCCCTCCACACCTCCCAATTCTACCCGATAAAGTTCAAAGTCAATTTATTATCAAAGTGTTTGTACATCGTCATATGTTACCTTGATTGATTTTCTTACATTTACAGGAAAATAAAGACATAAACGAATTATTGAAAGCCGTAAAATAAGAAAGACTGACAAACAACCAATGTGTAAAAGGAGACAAGTCATGCAAATAATAAAAAAGTAAATAATATTGAAAACCTGAATTGTCGAGCCCTTCAAAATGTGTCCATTGTTGTGGAATCAGTTCAGTGTTAAGGTGAATGAAGGTATCCACACTTATTCATCCTTAACATGGATGGGAACGAAAGCACTTGTACCTCCTTCCGATTGGCAACAGCGAGAAGAGAGCATGGCCTGGCTGATCTTCCATCTCCCCTCCCTTGCAGCCTCTAACCTGCCCGTCGTCCCCTCACTTCCTGCCACACCACACCCCGCGCCTCTACCTCGTTCACTCCCTAACCCGTAACGTCTTCTTCCTTCCCTTCTGTTTCTCCTACCAAGTTCTCTGAATTTCTTCCCTTTCAAAACGACTTTTCCTTCCTTCTCCAACAACCCTCGAACCCTTGGACACCCCTCCCTCCGCTCACCCACCTTGAACGTCTTTAGTCCCTCTCCTTCCAACCCTAGCTGCGCCCTGTTTCCAAACCAGGCATTCCCTTATCTCCTGCTCTGTTCTTAACATGTTCCTTCCTCCCAGCCCTTCATCGCCCTCTCTCTGCGCCCTCCTCCACCCCTCTCAAAGTTTCCCTTCTCCGTTTCCCTGTACTTACCCACCCGCCCCTCTCCCCGACCGCACGGCAGGGAGGGCAGGCGGGTGATCTCGCACCTTGAGCGCCTGGGCTGCCTCCTTTATCGGGATGACATTGTGCATCTTGTGCTGTGCCGACAGGCCACACACCAGGCAGATCATCTCCTGCTCCTCCTGGCAGAACAGTTTCAGCTTCTCGTCGTGCTCCTGGCAGACAAACTCCTCCGTCCGCTCGGCCGTCCCCACCCTCAGCTGCCTGACCTGCTCTGCGACGTTGCTCAGGATGTGAGCGGGCCTGGTGTTCCTCTGGGGGAAAACCTGTCGGCACTGGGGGCAGGAGACATCCCCCAAAACCCTCCCCCAAACCTGAGAGATACACGCTCCACAGAAGTGATGTCCGCAGTCCAGGGAGACCGGATCGGTGAACATCTCCAGACAAACGGGACATGTTAATTCCTGGACAAGGTTTGCAGAAGCCATCTCGGTCCTCTCTTCCCTACTCGGAACTTCCTGTTACAAGTCTGAGTAAGTGTCACACTTCCTGTTTTGATCCCTGTGACCTTTGAGAGACTGCAGACGTGGAAATACAGTAATATTGAATTGTTATTGCTACATGTGCCCTCATGTAGTGAAAATTTACCTGTATTGCATACTGTTCATACATCAGATCATTACACCGTCCATGGAGGTAGAACAATGACAGGATAAAGTGTCACAATTACAGAGAAACTGCAGTGTAGGTGAACAATAGGGAGCAAGGTCAATACGAGGTAAAGGATGAGTCCATATTACCATACGGACCAGTCAATAGTTTTATAACAGTGGCCTAGAAGCTCTCCCTGAGCCTGCTGGTAGATTCTTTCAGGCTTCTGTATTTTCTGTCCCACGGGAGGGAGGGGTCCTCTGAAACTCGCTGGCATTCAGAAGAATGAGAGACATTGAAGAAACAAATACAATTATAAATATGATAGATAATAGAGGCAGAGAAGTTGTTTTCACTGGTGGGTGAGACGAGACACAACGGATAAAGCCTTAACTTTGAGGGGAGTGGATTCAGGATGGGGCTGAGGAGAAACTACTTTTCTCAGAGAGTAGAGAATCTGTGGAATTCTCTGCCCAGGGAAACAATAGAATCCAGCTCATTAAATATTTTTTACTCACAGTTAGATTCAATCATTGCATGTCAGGAGAATTAATCGTCATGAGGAAAAGTAGAGAGGTGGATGTGAATCTACAGCCGGATCAGCCCTGATCTTACTGAATGGTGGAGCAGACTCAGAGGGCCAGATGGCTTAGTTCCGCTCTGATGTCTTATGAGAAGAGAGAAGGTCTGGCGTGTGGCTGGTTGACCAGTGGCATTATTGCAGAAAGGAAGTTGTTAGTTCAAGTCTGGGCACCGGCAAAGTTCCTCGCAGTCCCAAGGAATCTCCTGCAAACTGCTGATTTACTAATCTGAGACCTGTCTGCATTGTGAGGGGGTACTGAACTCCATCTTGGAGTAAATTCTGACATTGTCCCCAGTGTCCTGGCCAACAATTATTACACTGTCAGACCTTGTGATAGCCACACCACATTCTGTGGGGATTTGCAGCCCAGAGAACAGCAACATCCCAGTCACTTTTCCCCAGGGGCAGCATTGGCCCAAATTCCCTGGCCAAAAGATGTAGTTATTTACTGTCTGACCTGGTCATACCCACACTGTGTTCTGTGGGGTCTTACTGTCCAGAGGCTGCCCATCCTCTACACTGTATCATCCCAGTCCTTTTCCCCAGGGGCAGCAATGAACAATATCAGAGGGCATCCGTTTACGGTGAGCGGTGGAAAGCCTACCCGAGATGTCTGTTGTCTATCTATACGCAGAGAGTGGTCAGTGCCTGGAATGCATTGCCAGAAGAGGCTGATACAATAGGGACTTTTATAAAACACTTCTATAAATCCACTGACGTGAGAAAATTAGAGAACAGGGTTAGATTATTTGTCAACTGGTCTTATTTAGGTTGGCACAACGTGCTGGGCCAAAGGGCCCATACTGTACTATACAGTTCTGTGTTCTGTCTCTGCCATATTCACCTGGACTTTAAAAGTAGCTTCACTGTGTGTGAAGCACTGAGATACAAACTGAGGAGGGGAAAGGGGCTATGGAAATGAAATTTCCTTTTTCCTTGTATTTATTCTCATTTTTGTTGAGTGCCGTCAAGTCGTCATCAATTCATGACGGACATAGTTGTCCATAGGATTTTCGTGGCAAGATACGGAAGTAGATTGTCAGTTCCCTTTTCCACATTGATACTGCTGCTGCCCAGGTTGGGTCCCGGCTGGTCTCGAACTCGGGACCATCTACCTCCACTGCTAATGCCGCTACACCACCAGCCTAGCTAAACCAAAGGGAAACTCTAGTTCAGATTTTATACGTCTTCTCAAATGGGAGAAAACTGGACTCGAAACATTAGTAACTACAAAGATTCTCAATGTAAAGGTGAATCATGTGTTTCTTCCTGTCTCCTACACCTTTCCCTCCAGCATCCCAGTAGTTTACTTAACTGATGCCAGGAAGAAGTGGGTTGTCACAGGAAGATGGGTTCAGTAGGCTCAGAATTTCAAAAGTAAACACAGCAGTTTCTGGAATTCTGAAATGAAAATGGAAAGTGGCATCTGTGGAGAGAGAAACTGGTTGAATATTTCTGATCAGCTTGAGTGTTTGCAGCATTTTTTTCATTTCTTTTGGGACACTCTAGGCTTTAGTGTAGAAGAGGGAGAGGTGACTGGATTGGAATTGGTTTATTTTTCTCACACGTACTGGGGTGTACTGAAAAGTGTGACCTGTATACTGTCTTTACAGTTTAAATCATTACACAGTGCATCGAGGTAGAACAAGAAGAACTACAAAGAAAATCCAATGCAGGTAGACAATAAGGTCAACATGGATTTACTGTCACAAACCAAAGTCCAAGACAGGACACCCTCTGGTATCAGATGCTGGTGTTTCTGTCTGCCCTTTGTGCCATGTGGAACAACCAAAGGAATTCCAAATGAGTCCCCAGGCCATCCAGTCAGGATTGTCACTGGAGTGGAGAGAATTCTGTGGGTTGGTCATTCTTGGTGGTGCCCAAAGATTGGCACTTGCAGAGCTGCATGGGGTTGGGGACTGGCATTGATGTTCTCCTCTTTTCAGAAGAATGGGAGGTTGGAAACATAGAGACTGTGGGAAGGAAACCCAGGGCTTAGAGTGCGGGTGTCTGAAGGTATCGATGAGTTGTTGGACTGGATGAGATTACAAAATAGTGAGGGGGTGATGTTGTGGAAGGGATTTGAAATTAAGAGTTTGATGAAACACTTCTAATCTAGGGGGCAGTGTATCCTGGTGAGTGGAGCGGTGATGGGTGAGGAGGATTTGGTGGGTGTTAACTTCTAAGCTATGGAATCTTGACCAGATCCAGTAAACGGAGAGTGGGAGGAGGAGATGGGCTCAAAAAGTTGGAATCTGGCAGGGAAGAATTGGATGAGAATCTGAACAGATGGTCTGAACCGGAGTGTGGAAAGGGACGGCTGGTCAGCTGGAGGTACTAGGGGTCTGAGCTCAGCTGTCTATCTCAGAGTGAGATTGGACATGGACTGCAGGACCAGGGTACCTGGTTCAGTTTCAGATGGTTGTCGTGTCAGGAAAAATGGAGTTGGGAGGCAAGGAGAGGGCATCAGAAAGGATGCATGGCTCAGATCTTGTCTTTTCCCAGCTGCAGCAGTTCACGTTGTTACAGCGCTGGATACGGGATAAGCCATGCAGTAATCGAACAACAGGGCAGGAACAATGACAACAGTGGTGTTGTGAGGATGGTTGTCCCCTAACTCTGGATTCAGATGTTGTCACTAAGTTGGTGCCACACAAGAGGAGTCTAAATACTGAGTCTTGCAGGGATATCAGAAACAAGGTGTGTATGTTGTGGGAGTGGGGGGTAAGAAGACATTGATCACAGTAGTTATAGATCCAACTTTGGAAGTCTACAGACCCTCACTTGCATCTGTTTTACAAGCTTCACACCTTCAGGTGTATTATCTGTGCAATGGAAGAAAATGTGTCCTCATTCATCGGCTCATGCTCTTCATACCTCCACTGACATCTGGAGATATTTCATATTGGGATCGGAATTCTGGAGATACTGGGAATTGGGGAGTATCTTCTCAATGTCCGTTGTCCAATTACCCACCTTCTGATCTGTACACAGTGAACACTCCCCATCCTCAGCTCCAACACTGTACATTGGGAAAGATACATGTACTGTGGAGGGGTAAGTCAGCATTGTGAGGGTAACACAGGCTGCTAAACAGTTATTGGTAAATCTTTGGGTGCAATTGGGCGGGCAGAGGTGGGGTAGTGAATAATTCAACTCAGAATGAGAAAATGATCTAATAGTGTTAATACTGGAAAAACTTCCCCATCACTGGAGAAACTGAGAACAAGGGAGAATTCCTTCTCGATGGAGACGGTCAGCAACGTCTAATTCATATGAGATGACTTATCCTAGGTTCAGCACATAAACACAATCACGGGGAAGTTGTGTCATTGTCTTTACTTTATTTAGAGCTTCAGGGTCACCAAACACTTTAACAATGTTCTACAAAAGTCCTATTGAAAGTGTCCTGACTGGTTGCATTATGGTCTGGTAGAAATAAGCGAACATACAGGAGTGTAAGAAGATGCATCACTAGCATACCCCACCCCACCCACCTTTGGAAGTATTTACATGAGGCACTGCCTCAAGAAAGCAACACCTAGCGTTGAAGATCCCTGTCCAGGCCAAGTCATCTTCTTGCAGCCACCATCAGACAGAAGGTACAGAGACCTGAAGTCCCACACCACCAGACACAAGAACAGTTACTTCCCTTCAACCAGTCAGTTGTTAAACCAACCTGCAAAACACTAATCACTCCAGATTAGCAAAACCTGACTCCTCTGATCAATTAACACTAAAATGGACTTTGCTTTTCTTGTCTTCATATTGTATTCTTTCCTGTAAATGTTCTTTTCTTGTGAAAGCCGTTTCCGTGATGCCGTGTGCCTGTGATGCACCTGCAGGGTTTTCATTGCACCTGTGCAGACATGTACTTGTGCATGTGACAATAAACCTCACCTTGACTTTGAGAAAAGTAGTCTTCATACACCGGGACTGCGTTCCCATTACGTTTCTTCCTGTACAGCATGCTGAGGTCATCAATGATCATTAAACCCAATTTAAACTGACTTTCTGAGATCCACATTGCCTTCTCCAGGAATTAAAGAGAGCACTGTTTAATTGGACCAGCCCCTCTGCTTTTCATTGACGCGCAGGATCGAGAGCACGTCTCTTCCAGAACGAGGCTGCAATATCCCCAAAAATTGAGAAGCAACGACTCCCCGCTCTCCCTCCAGCAGGGAACCCAAGTAGCCATCTCCCATGTTGTTCCCATTCCATTCCCTGTTTCCCCAACGTAACCAGCTCAGACACACTGTCAGTTCACTGTGCAGGTTAAGTGTTTATAACACAGAGAATATCTGCACATATTCATACTGTTTGCTAGATGCACATATCACAATTCCAGGGAACAGTCCACTTCACTGTATTCTAACACCACGTGCGCCTAGTCTGCAGTCGGTAGGAGAGAGTGTGAGAGAGAGCTGGGAAGAAGATACTGAGTCAAATCTGCAGATCAGACGTCAATATAAACAGCCTCACCTGTCAGTATCAATGGCAGAGAGTCAGTTCTCACATGGTGGTCTGGACCTGAAATATGAACCATGTTTCCCCACTGCTGAGTGCTCCGGCTTTTTCTGGTTGTATTTCAGAGAATCGGTGCAGTGAGATCTGCTCAGTGGGTCCAGACAAGTCTGAGACCTCGGAGAACGTGTCCCACTGTGTTACGTTGTGAGCAGGGTGAGTGGTTCAGAGTTGTCACCTGTCTCGTAATCACATGGGTTTAAGATGAGATGAAGTTTCTCAGTGAAACTGTCTGTGTAAGTGTGGAGGTGACACATGTTGTCAGCATTGTAAAATGACACTTGGCCCCGCTCGTAATCCAGGTAAACCCCCAGTTTGCGGAGTTTTATTTCCAGATGGGAGATGACCTTTGGTATCATCACTGAATTAGAACAGACATGAAGAACCCAGTATCCCTCTTCCAGTGTGTAGGAAATGTCTCCATCCCTGCTTACAGACTCTCTGCAGACACCCACAACCCAGCTAGTCTTATTTCCAACATAGACCTCCCAGTAGTGCCTCCCAGTCATGAAACTCTGTGAACTCAAAACACAAAATTCTCTTAGGAATCTTTTCGGGTGATCCTGAAGATTTTGATTCCTGATCATGTACTTCACATTCATCAGATCCTGAGAGAGGACGAGCTGATTGGAGCTGTATCCGGGTCCAGTGTCAGCCGCTCTGGCACTGAAACAAAACAGTTACAGTAAGAAAACCAGGTGGAACTGCCAGGATCTGAGCTGACAGTGATGAGCATCGTCTCCTCCCTCAGCCCAGGAAATGTGGAGCCCCTGGAGGAGATTTCAATCCCCACTGCTCCCTCCATCCTGTTTAACACCGTACAACGTCACAGCGATTTATTTGTTACAGGCAGTTCAATCCCCTTCCTCTGTCCAGCTGACTGGATTCTATGATGTTTTATGTGGCTGCAGTTCTCTTTTTAAGAGCTAAACGGGACAAGCCATGACACATTCATTCCTAGTGACACAGCAGCCCGTGAGGGGCCAGGGCTGAGTGGACTTTTATTATTTAAACTGCAGATGCTGGAGATGTGAACCTAAAACAGAAATGTATCGGTACAGGCAGTGTTTCCCATGGGAGAGTGATCAAAAACAAGAGGGTGGAGGTTTACGGGGAGAGGAAGGAGATTTAAAGGTGATCTGTGGAGTAAGTGCCTTACACAGAGAGTGCTTGCTATCCGGAATGTTCTCCCGGAGGAAGTGGTGGGATCAGATACAATTGCCAGGTTTAAGAGGCATTTAGACAGACATGTGAATAGGCCAGGCACAGAGGGATATGAGCCAAATGTGGGCACGTGGGATTAATGTACAGTAGATGGCCAGAGTGGTCTGAAGGCTTGCTTCTATACAGTAGAACTCTACGACTCTGTGAATAACCAGGACTGGGTGACAAAATCCGTGCTCAAATAAAAATCAAAAAATGTAGATGCTGGGAATTTGAAATGAGAACAGAAAACTCTGGAATCATCAGATCAGGTTGGAACTGTGGAAAGAGAGATATTTTAGGTTGTAACGAAGATCTGTACTTACAAGTTGATTTGTGGCAAATTCAACACCAGGTATCAGATGGTATCACTACTTCAAACTACAGGTCAGTGTCAGAATAAGGGGCAAAGCCTTCAGATTTGAGAGGAGGAGAAATTTCTTCCCTCAGAGGGTGATGAACCTCAGGAATTCTTGTTTTGCAGAAGGCAATGATGGTTCAGTCACAGAATTTCTGAAGGATGGAGGTGGATCAATCTCTAGATATGAAATATATCGGGGGTAATATGAAACATGACAGACGCTGAAGCAGATCTGATGGGCCGAGTGGCCTAATACTATTCCCATTTTTTATGGTCTATTAAGCGAGAGCAGGACCAAGGATTTGAGACTGAGGATCATCTACTGTTATGTGTGTGGATCAGAGATGATGTTCGCATGCTCCAGTGTTTGCTCACAAATGTGATGGTTTGCTGAGTTGGGCTTCAAATGTCCTGAACATTTCTACTGGGCTGCACAACAAGGTGCAATGGGTTCACCTGTAAGCTGCCTCATTGGAGGCAAAAATTTGAGCGATATATATTGCCAAGGGTGAGTTATCCATCAGCTGAGTGTTCCACTCCATGGATCAGTGATGGAGGGAATTGAAGCTGCCTCAACTAGGGTATGAGGTAGGGAAGGGTGTTGGGGAGGTTCCGGACGTATCACAAGACAGTGCATATATCAGGTTGTTGGTGTTAGAAGCAGAAATGTTGCACAAACTGAACACATGCCTGATAAGGAATGGAGACTGATAAATGTAGAGAGTTGCATCTGGAGTTTCTGGAATTCCAGGGGAGAAGGTGGGGCAGTGGGGAGAAGGGGAATTACAGAGAAAGAGAAAGGTACCTGGTGAAACCACGGCTCTCATTTCCTTCCACACTTTGAGATACCTCAACCTTCCTTCAGCCACATCCTCAGGAAGATCGACAGACACCACACCAGGACTGGAAACCGGCAACTCACACCTACAGAGTCAGGGACAGGAATCAGTGACACTCGTTACCAAAGACTCTGTCTGCACTTCTCACTGCCTCAGGAAAGCAGCCAACGTCATCAAAAACCCCTCCCACCCTGGGCATTCTCTCTTCTCCCCACCCCTCCCTTCAGATAGAAGGTAGAAAATCATCAAAGCTCACCTCCAGGCTCAGGGAGAGTTTCTATCCTGCTGTTATAAGACTATTGAACAGTCCCTTGTATGATATAATGGACTGAAAACCTCTCCATCCATCTACCACGTCATGGCCTTACACCTTATGGTCTGCCTGCACTGCACTCTCTCTGTAACTGTGACACTTTATTCTCCACTCTGTTGCTGTTTTCCATTCTAATGCAATATCGTGTAAAAGTTTTGGGCACATATAAAGAGAGGTTGCATAAGACATTTTCATAGTACGGTAGTAATTTTATGTACTGCACTATACTGCTGCCGCAAAAGAAAAAAACACATTTCAAGACAGATGTGACTGATGGTAATCCTGAATCTGATATGGGTTTGCATTGTGGACTGAAAGTGGGAAGGGGGCAGGGAGAGGGGAATCATGATTAGGACAAGGGAAACGGGGGGGAGCGGGACGCACCAGAGAGACATTTTGTAATGATCAATAAAGCAATTGTTTGAAATCAAATGACCTTGCTTGGTGTCTCAGGGCTGGGTGTGCCTGCACACATGCTATCATCTCCCCGTCCTCCACCCTCAGCACCCCTGCTGTCCCACCTATGCCACACACTTCCCATGACTCTCCACTCCCAACATCCTTTGCTCCCACCACATTTACAAACTCGCTCTCCACTCCAAATCTCAATACTCTGTTGTAAGGAAATAATCTGCATGGAAGACAATTAAAACGAAGTTTCATGTAACAATAAATCAATTGCCAATATATTTTTGAGCAGCCTTTCTCAACCTTTTTGCCCTGGAGGAATCCTTGAAATAATTTTCAGGTCTCAGGGAACCCCTGCATAAAAATTATTATATTTAGAACTCACGGTACATTGACGTGATCAAAAAGTTGTAGATATAATAATCCAAAAATATTTGTCAATGCTCTTTTGAGTAGAGAATGAATTTATAGCCAACTTTTTTGGGGGAAAAAAACAGAGTTAAGCTTAGCTTAACTTTCTTGAAATTACTCTTTCTTTCTCTTGCAAAAATTTTTAAAAACTCATAAGGCAAGCGTAATAAATTTCTCAGTTCTGGGTCGAACTTGAGATCAGCACAAACAGATTTCACCTTCAACTGAAATGAGACAATCTCTATCCTTGCTCATGATGCTTGTTCACACATGTAAAAAGTTGAAAACTGTAACAAAATGTTCCTTGCTCTCCTATGAATGACAGAATACTCTTCTTCCACAGAAATCCAGAACTTGTCCAGGGGCAGGTCAGTAAATCCCATCTTGAGTGCACGATCAGACTGCATCTCACAAAGTTCCTCCTTTTCTCTCAAAGTCAAGTTCTCAGGCTGAGCAGAAGATTCAGAGAAAGGGTCCCTCACCCAGTCATACACTTGTGTTGAAAAGGGGGGAAAATATTGTTCGATTTTGTTCTGCAGTTCTTCCAGGGGGTTTTCAAAAAGACTCAAGACTCTGATATCCTTCCTCACACTCAAGCCCAAACAGCAGTGGAAACATTTCAAGGTTTCCTTTTGCAACATGATTTTTCCAAAGATTCAATTTCCTTTTAAATCTAAGATTCTTGTCACTTGAAGTCAAAACATTTTCTCCAGCACCTTGCAGAGACTTGTTCAGCTGGTTCATATGATGAAAAATGTCTGCTAAGTAGGCCAGTTTATGCAGATATTCTTCATCTTCAAGGCACTAAGCAAGTTCTGGCCTGCTAGTTTCTTGAAAGTACTCCTGCAATTCAACATTCTGCTTAAACACTCTTTTGAGAACTCGTCGTCTTCTAAGCCACAGGATTTCTACACATAACAGGAGACTGGTTTGCTCTTTGTCCAGGTTTTCACACAGTTCTTCAAACATTCTTGAGTGAACTAGTCTTAAAGCTACTAAATAATTTGCTTCTTGTATCATTTTACTAACCGTGACTTTATAGTCAAAAGATATAATCTCTTTGATTCCAACAGTCATTTAAAATAATCAGCACTTTTACGTGTCATATGGTTGTGATTTGTAGTTGGGTGTCTTTTCAATTTTGCTGGAGCCATTGCTACATTTGTAAGCTGTTTACCACAGACTAGGCACAATGGAACAGGACAACTTGGATCACCAGTCCATGTTTAGACTCCATCTTTAGAATGAAAATTTCCCACCAATTTTCTACTGCACTGGTACATTTTTGCTCCCGTCAGTCAGCTGGCAGCGCGTCAGGGGAAGTTGCGGGAGGTAATTCAGGAGGGAGAGGCTGACGTCACAGCCCATGTTGGGCGAGTCTATTCAATGCTCGGAAAATGCACTTCACACTGAACAGACTACCGTCCTCCCCTCTGTGCAATACACACTCACTAATTATCAACCTAACATACTACCCTCCGTGTAATACAGCGCTCACCAACAATCAGCCTACAGTCCTCCCCTCCGTGCAATACAGTACTCAACAATTATCAGCCTACCATGCTCCTCCCGTGCAATACAGTGCAAACCAATTATCGGACTACTATCCTCCCCTCCGCACAATGCTGCGCTCCACAGTTACCAGCCTATCATCCTTCCCTCCGTGTAATACATCACTCACTAATTATCAGCCTACCGTCCTCCTCTCCGTGCAATACAGCACTCATCAATTATCAAAGACCTCCCCTATCTTGTGTTAAAAACTGAGAATGGACTCAAACAAATAAAAATAGCCCTACTGCACCTTGCCATACTGGGCTGAACGACCTATAACAAGATTGCTAACAGGCGTGCTCAGTCACTGCCCACCACTGTGAGCACTAGCATCGCGTGCTGCACTTCGTTCAAAAAACAAGGTTTCTTTTTACGTGATCTCTCGCCGAACCCTAGTGAACCCCGGTTGAGAAACCGTGCATTAGAAATACAAAAGCACCTGGCGTCAGAATTTCAGCTAAAATTTACTCACCTCTTCAAAAGGACTTGAATATCCTGAGGGGAAAGAGAGAGAGTAGAATTGAGTGAAACTGTTGCTGAAAATCTCTGGAAGGGTTGGAGAGTGAAGGCTGGACACTCAACCAGAGGAAAGACTTCGGAACTAATCTGATTGTTTTCCACAGCAAAACCCTTAACTCTGAGGTTACTTCTCTACGTCCTCCAATACTTTCTTCTCTTCTCAAAACCGAACTGTTGAACAGCTACTTCCCTTCAAGCATTCAGCTGAAATCAGCAAAACCCAAATCACTACAGTTTATCATCACTGCGACCACTTTGATCCCTTGCAATAAAATGGACTTTGTTTTAATTATATTCTTCCTTATAAAAGTAATGCATAATTTATGATTCAATTATGTTGCAAGGAGGGGCCACTTTCTAGGATCAGAAAAGCCTGCAGAAGATTGCAAACCCAGTCAGCTCTGTCACAGGAACTTGCCTCCCCAGTATTGAGGAGTTCTTTAAAAGGCAATGTATCACAGAGATGGCATCCATTATTGAAAAAAAAACAAAATGCTGGAGGGTGGAGTGTCTCTGTCAGTGAGGCATTGCCCCAGCTCCCTCTCTCGTGGTCCTGATGCAGTGATGCACCACTCTGGGGAATGGGAACTAGCACAGAGTCTGCTGTAGGCTGGGAATGCAGAGTGGGGAGGGACTGAGACTAGGCCTGGAATGGGACAATTGGGGACATG
Source organism: Hemitrygon akajei (assembly GCF_048418815.1). Classification (NCBI taxonomy): domain Eukaryota; kingdom Metazoa; phylum Chordata; class Chondrichthyes; order Myliobatiformes; family Dasyatidae; genus Hemitrygon; species Hemitrygon akajei. The sequence continues at coordinate 179,693,060 of NC_133125.1, forward strand.
TGGGAGGATGAAAGGCAGGGTAGTGGGATGCAGTGGAGGGGTAAGAAGAGGCAGAGGGTGTTTTAGGGAAGAGTGAAGCACAGAGAGGGGGAAGAGGAAGGGACGGTGGAGGATGGGGAGGGGAAGGGAGAGAAAGGTGGGCGATGTGAGACTGCATTGGTGGTGATATCATCAGGAGCAGCCAGGGGCAAATACAGCGTGGGTTGTTACACAAGGGACCGGTTTTGTGAAAGGAGTATTTGGAGAGGAATGACATCATCTGCATCCCTGCAGACATGGGAAACATGGGGTTTCAGGACAGCTCATTCCCGGCCCCATTTCCACACTTATTTATTTAGACACACAGTGCGGAACAGGCCGTTCCAGCCCAGTGAGCTGTCCCACCCGGCAACTCTCCAATTTTAACACAGCCTGAACTAGCCTACTTACTGGTACGTCTTTGACCTGTCCGAGGAAACCCACAAGCACATGGGAAAAATTACAAACTATCTTTCTTACAAAGGACACTGGAATTCAACTCTGAACTCCAACAGCCTGAGATGTGATCGTGTCACTCTCATCGCTACGCTACCAAGCCACCCCTCCCCAATGGTATTTATCTGGGCTAAATCAATCCTCACTCACATGGTGCTGACAGCGCCATCTGGTGATGCTTCCAGCAACTGCACTGGGATTTCCACACAGGACAATCTCCATTACAACATTGACACAGGGGTCAAACCCAGGGCCAGGAAGGCAAGGGCAGGGTGTGAGCCCACCGCTGCCTAGTCTCTGAATGTTTCTGAGTTTCTATAGAACTGACTGCTCTCGGGAAACTAGATTTAACCCTAGATGCCCATATAATTAAATTTACTGACAGGTATTTAAGACAGTTTGGGTCCCCCAGACAAGAAAATGACACATCTTGTACCTTGAGGAGCCCTTGGGGCTCTTGAATTCCCAATTGCACTTTTACAGCTTTTATCACTTCTTCAAGGGAAGAGATTTCCTCGACGGTTCTCTTTAAATTGTTTTCCAGTTGTGTTAGGATTTTGTCCGCTTCTCTCTGCAGCTCTGCTTCCATCTGCTGTTGCTTCTCACGCAGGAACTGGTGCATCTTCTCAAATTCATCCCTGATCTCACAGCTCCGTCCATCAACCTGGTCCTGAGTTAGAGTGAGGTTAGCAGAGAGTCACTGGCCAAACCGAAATCATCAAGTTGAATGTTTCATTTTCTAAATAAGAAATCAGATCTGCTTGGAGTGGTTATTTACACTGGGGTTGGGGATGCTTTGTTTTTTAATGTAAAAAATGGATGCTGATTGGAGTTTCAGTGGGAGTGGGGTCAGAGTAAACAATCATGGACACAATAATCAACCAAAATCCAATCCCACGGATCTGACTGGATCTCTGGGATTGATCCCCATTCTGGAATCGAAGAGAGAACAACATGCAGTGATGAGGACAGTTCAAGTTGTCCTTTGGGACTTCAGTAAAGAGTTTGACAAGATTTCACATGGGAGGATGTTTGGGAAGGTTACACCGTAGGATCTGGGGTGAGGTGTCCAATTGTATCTATAAACTTGGCTTGGCACTAGGAAACAGATTGTGTTGTTTCAGTGATTAGAAATTTGTGACCTGTGATGTGTCACAAATATCACTGATGAGACTCCTACTGTTTTGTTCTGCAGATCATTTTGAATAGGAGTGTACAAGATATGATTTGTAAGGTTTCAGTTAACATGTAAATACTTGTGTTGATAGAGTGGAGAACAGTCATAGCCTACAAGATGACATTGATCTGTTGGGAAATGAGGCAAAGCTCTGGCATTGTAATTTGATCTTCGGAAGTGTGAGGTGTTACAGGTAGGGTGGACTAACAAGAGTTGGATATAGACAATAAAAGCAATGTCTTAAAGAGACACATTCAAAATGATGGAGGAACACGGCAGATCAGTCAGCATCTGGAGAGGAAAAAGAATAGTCAAGGGATCAGGTTGACTCTCTTTATCATGACTGGGACATCCAGGTGTGAGTTACAGACTGGAATCTAATCAATGGGTTCAGGGTGGTCTATATATAGAATAGTGGATCCCTGGACTATGTTGCAGGCGGGATCTAATCAACAGGTTCAGGGTGTTTTTTATTTTGAATAACGGATACCCAGGAGTGAGATACAGGCTAGGCTATAGTCAAGGGATTCATCTGGTATCCATACCAGTCTGTCATTGTGAGCGCTGGCAATGACTGAACCCAGGTCTGGAGGAACGACAGAGTCCCATGTAGAGACTGAACACAGAGTTATACATTGGAATTCCAAAAGTACTTCAGATGCTCAACCGAGTGACACCCTGAGATGAAATGTTCTCAAAACCTGACCCACTGAAATAATCACAGAACGCAGAAAGCCCTTGCCAGTCAAAATCAATTTGTGAAGATTAATCTGAAAATACCAGGGATTAATTCCTTTCATTGTAGTTATTATTTACAGTCAGCTGCTTGCATTTTGCTGTGGGACAGCATCATACAGCTGGAAGGGGCCTGTCACTGTCGGTCTCTTTATTTATTTGTTGAAGTACGGCATAAAAAAGGTCCTTCAAGTCATGACACTCTGCCACCTCCGATTAACCCTAGCGTAATCAGCAGACAATCTACAATTACCAATTAAACTACCAATTGAAGCATCTTCTCTCTGGCCTGTGGGAGGAAACTAGACACACAGCCCAGGAAACCATCCATGAACACCAAATGATTCCTTACCTTCAGCCCCCGGATCGCAGCCTCCCCTTCCTGCTTACTCCAAACACTCTGGTTCATTTGCTCTTTTAGAAACTTCAGTGACTCTTCCAACTTTTCCTGAAAGTCAGAAGATGCAAAAGAAAATCTGAGAAAGGAACCTTCCGAAGCTGCTGACGAAGTGGGGGGGGGGGGGCAGAGGACTGGGGGGGGGGTAATCCCTGAACCTGTGGGGGAAATAGAGTCATTCTTTCAAACCTTCCCACCAGTCATGTTCACCTCCCCTTCACCCTCCATCTCCCAGTCCCTCTCTCTCACTCCCTTCCTCAATATTGTCCTTACCCCACTCCGCCCCTCCCAATTTTCCCATTCTCCCCCTCCCTCCTGTCCGATCGTCTCCAATCTGATTCTATTTGTCTTCTCTCTACCGCTGACTCACCTCGACCTCTCCCCTCCACACCTCCCAATTCTGCCCCAGGAAGCTCAAAGTAAATTTATCAAAGTGTTTCTACATCTTATGTTAGCTTGAGATTGATTTTCTTAGAAGCATTTACACATCATCATATATACAGGAAAATAAAGATATAGATAGAATTTATGAAAAACCACGAGTCCATTGGATGTGGAGTCAATTCAGTGTTGAGGTGAGTGAGGTTATCCACGCTGGTTCAGGAGCCTGCCTGACCTGGTGACACGTTGTACCTCTTGTACCTCCTTCCCAATGGCAGTAGCCAGAGGGCATGGCCGGGATGAGAACCCATCTCCCGTCCCTCGCAGCTGTCAGACATCCCTCATCTACACTCCTCTCCCCCTCTCCCTATTCCTTCCCTTACCTTTGACCTTCTCTTCATTCCCTTTCTCTTGCAATATTCCCCGATTTTCTTCCCGTTCAGAACGTCTTTTCCGTTCTCAAACATCTCTCTTGCCCTTGCCTTCCCCGGCCTCCCCTCACCCATCCCCCCCCCCCCAACTTTGTTAGTCGAACTGTGTCCTGTTTCTAAAAGGGACAATCCCTTATCTCCTGCTCTGTGTCTATTGTTTTTCTTCCTCCCCGACCTTCATCGCCCTCTCTCTGTGCTCTCCACCCTCTCAAAGTTTCCCTTCTCCGTTTCCCTGTACTTACCCACCCGCCCCTCTCCCCGACCGCACGGCAGGGAGGGCAGGCGGGTGATCTCGCACCTTGAGCGCCTGGGCTGCCTCCTTTATCGGGATGACATTGTGCATCTTGTGCTGCGCCGACAGGGCACACACCACGCAGATCATCTCCTGCTCCTCCTGGCAGAACAGTTTCAGCTTCTCGTCGTGCTCCTGGCAGACAAACTCCTCCGTCCGCTCGGCCGTCCCCACCCTCAGCTGCCTGACCCGCTCTGCGACGTTGCTCAGGATGTGAGCGGGCCTGGTGTTCCTCTGGACGAAAACCTGTCGGCACTGGGGGCAGGAGACATCCCCCGAAGCCCTCTCCCAAACCTGAGAGATACACGCTCCACAGAAGTGATGTCCGCACTCCAGGGAGACCGGATCGGTGAACACCTCCAGACAGACGGGACACGTTAATTCCTGGACGAAGTCTGCAGAAGCCATCTCGGTCCTCTCTCCCCTACTCAGAACTTCCACTTTCAATTCTGAGTAAGTGTCACACTTCCTGTTTTGATCACGTGTGACCTCTGAGAGGCCGCATACGTGGAATTGCTGTTGGTTTCTTTTGCCACAAGTACCGAGCCTGTCTTGCAGACTCTTCACACAGATCAGACCATCTCACCGTGTATAGAGGTAGAGAATAACAGAATGCAGAATAAAGTGTAACAGCTACAGAGAGAGTGCAGAGCAGGTAAGCAGCGTCTTTCTGCAGATGCGCAGTAGAGAGCGTTCGAACGTGTTGGTGTGAATGGTGTCGACTCTCCACTGCGGGGGGCAGAAGTCTCTGTAAGGGTTAGTCAAAACTACCCATCAGCAACAGCCTACTCGCCATCAAGGACGTACATACAGAAAGGGGCCGGAATTATCGTGAAGGATCCGACCCAAACTGGTCATGAACGATTTGTCCCACTCCCATGAGGGAGGGGGCTGCGTAGCATCCACGCCAGGGGCACCAGGCTCAAAAACAGTTACTTTCCCTAAGCAGGTAAACTGATCAACATCTCCACCCATTTACCCACATCTGCCCCACCCCCATCACCACTACTTTATCATTTCCCGTCGGTCACCTCATGTACAGATACTCCTGTGCCTAGCGTCACCTTCAATCTATGTGTATGAGCTATCTTTAGTATTTATATTTATTTTTTACTCTTTGGAGGTGCCGGTGGTGTAGTTGTATCCGCAAAAGGACTTCGGAACGAGAGGTCCCGGGCTCCAATCCGGCCCCCCGGCGCCTTCCGCGCTTTCCATCGGTGCCGGGTTGAACGTTGAGCTGGTAACTCGATCCCGTAACACAGTCAGACGCTGAAGAAACGGCGGGATGCCGCCCGGTGCCCAAACAGGACGCAGGGAGGAACCTGACCTTTGTTTACATTACTATTTTTCAGTGATGGATCAGACCCAGAGTAACAATAATTTTGTTCCCCTTTACATCTGTGTGCTGGAAATAATATTAAACTATCGTGAATCTTCTCATAGCTGCGAGCCCGTTAATAATCTTTTCACTGTGGCAGAGAAGCTGTCCTGAAGCCTGGCGGTACATGCTTTCAGACTTTGTACCGTCTGCTGATGAGAGCGAGGAGTTCCCGACACCATGCTGAAATTCAGAAGAATGAGAGAAGAACTCACAGCAGTATATGTTTCCTTTTTAAAACTTTTATAGAATAATATTTTAACAAAATAAACTTTATTCATGATAAAAATATTTACAAGATTGAACCCTGCGATGACCTTTCATTTGTCACATTTACTGTCAATGCGTTCCGAACTGCTGTCTATGAATGATATGATTTACATTCAGACTCACCAACTGCCCTGCTGTCCCTCCTGTGGCTCTCCGGGACGGTATTCTACTACGATAATTGAGGGGCTTCCTCACCCCAGCCTGCCCCTCCCTCTCCAGTATCAGGAGACCCCTACACCGTGTTCCTGTCCCACCGGGCCCTTGCGGTGGCTACACCGAGTGTCAGTGCGTCCCTCAGCACGTTCTCCTGCGGCCTGGAATGTGTCAGTCGGCAGCTTCACCTCATATACCGTCTGGGTCGTCTCCAGCCCCTTGGCATGAACATTGAATTTTCCAACTTCCGGTAATTCCCTTCCCCCCATCCCAATTTCATCCCTGCTTCCCCTCCCCCACCCCTTGATCTTTCCCCTTACTGGTCTTTCACCTGCCACCCTTCTCCTTCCCACCCTCCCTCCACCTTCTTTATAGCGCCCCTGCCCCCTCCCTCTTCAGTCCTGACGAAGGGTCTCGGCCCGAAACGCTGACCGTTCGTTTCCACGGATGCTGCCTGACCTGCTGAGTTCCTCCAGTGTGTTGTACGTATCCCTCATGGACATCTCAATGTGCTGGCTGACCGAAGCAGATTTTTTTACTAAAAAAATATATTCAAAAATAAAATTATTTACAATAAATCATTCTATGACTCTCAATCCTTTACAGACATTTCCACTATGTGCTATACATTTCCACAGTTCCAGTCACTCACGTCGCGCTCTGTTGGTTCATCGTCACCCACCATTGAGGTGCAGGAGTAGGCACCGCCATTCAATGTGATCATGGTTGATCATTCACAATCAGTACCCCGTTCCTGCCTACTCCCCACATCCCTTGACTCCGCTATCTTTAAGTGGTGAATCTGTGGATTTTTTTTGCCCAGGGAAGCAGCAGAGGCTGCCTCACTAACTAAATATTCAAGATATAATATTTGCATAGGAAGGGAATTGGGGTGATGGGGAAAAGGCAGGTAGGGGGAGGTGGAGCTCACTCATAGAAGGTCAAAGATCTCGGGAACTCTTCCTCAAAGGTCATAGAAGAGGAATCTTCAAAACAGTTAAGAGGGAGGCAAAATGTTGCCATGGTCAGGTGGGACTGCAGAGCTGAACTGATCAGCTGGGACTTTGTTGATCGAGGAATAGCTTCATTCACCAGGTACATTTCCATGTATTAGGAATTTGCTGAGGTGTGCTGATCAGGACATGTCATGAAACAGAAAACAGCAACATTCAACAGTAATGTGCACTGAGGTAAACAGTAAAGTTAGAGGTGAAATATGAATATAGAAGTAAAATGTGTGTAAATACATAAATGCCAGCTTGTATTTGCACTGTGAACAGGACGATAAGAATGTGCTTGGAATTCCTTTCAGTGCGTTGACAGGGATAATAGACGGAGGCGGCGTGGAGGCTCACCGGACTGGTTGATCAGATTAACTGTATAACGAGAGAAACATTTTTTACATGGCATGAAATTTTGTCTTAATAGCGCTATGGAGTTTTACAGATTTTCCTGCCCACATGCAAATATGGCAGTACAGGACTGAGTGGAAAAATGGTCCGAACCTGTTCTTCATCCACAATTAGGCTCTCAGCAGGTTTGCCTGGGGCCATCCGTGTAAAAATAACCCCCTGTCTCGGGGTAAAGCAGTTTCTCCTGAATTCCTCGGCCGACTGATTGTCGGCTAACTGTTTGGAGTTTGTGGTGACAGTCTTGCTGTGGTCATATTCCGTACAGACACCAGGTGACAGGGTTGCAATTCCTGTTTTGACCCTGTGGGACCAGAGAGACGTCTGCAGACATGGAATTGCTGTTGGTTTCTTATTGCCACATGTACTGAGTGTTACGTACCCCGTAACTGGGTGTCAGACCAGCAGAGAAAGAAATATCCGTTGGAGTCTGGGATTGAGGTTCTCCTGTTGTAGGAGGAATGGGAGGTTGGAAGCATAGAGACTGTGGGAAGGAAACCCAGAGCTTAGAGTGCGGGTGTCTGAAGGTATTGGTGAGTTGTTGGACTGGAGGAGATTACAAGATAGTGAGGGGGTGATGTTGTGGGAGGGATTTGAAAACAAGAGTTTGGTGAAGCACTTCCAATCTAGGGGGCAGTGTAGATTGGTGTGGGTGGAGATGACAACACTATTGTTGTGGACATCGTCGTCCCGTAACTCTGGAGCCAGATGTTGTGTTTGCAGGTGTTGTCACTGAGTAGATGAGACACAGGAGGGGTCTTGGCAGGGATATCAGAGACAAGGAGTGTCTCTGGTGGTGGTTGGGGTAAGAAGACATTGATCTCTGTAGTTTTAGACTCACCTTTAGAAGTCTCAGACCCTACACTACCTGTTTAATAGGCTAAACACCTCAGGAGTATTGTCAGTGCAATGGAATGTTCATTATCTTCTCCATGCATCCACTGACATCTGGAGATATTTCATACTGGGATTCGGAATTCTGGAGACACTGGGAATTGGCGAGTATCTTCCCGACATCCATTGTCCAATTACCCACCTTCTGATCTGTACACAGTGAACTCCCCACCCTCAGCTCCAACACTGTACATTGGGAAAGATACTTGTACTGTGGAGGGGTAAGGCAGCCTGGTGAGGGTATTAGAAACACAGACTGCACAACAGTTATTGGGAAATCTTTGGGTGCAGTGAGTCAGGGGAAGGGGTAGTGGTGAATAATTCAAATGTGAAAGAGAAAACTATCTGGAAAAGTGATACTGGAAGGGTGTCTTCATTGGGGGGAGATCAAGAACAAGGAAGAAACTCCTCTCGGTGGGTCGGTCAGCAACTTCAAATTCCTGTGTGTTAACATATGAGATGATGTATTCTAGGCTCAGCACATAAGTACAATCACAAGGGAGGCGTGTCAGTGTCTTTACTTCATTAGGAGGGTCAGATTGTCGCCAAACATTTTAACAAGCTTCTACAAATGTCCTGTTGAAAGTAGAGCTATTTGAACATGCAGGAATGTATGAAGCTTCAGAGTAGTGGACTCTGTCCAGTGCACCAAGAACACATCACTCCCCACCTTTCATAGTATTTACATGAGGCACTGCCTCAAGAACACAACATTTGTCATCAAACATCTGTATCGTCCAGGCCCAGTCATCTTCTCACAGCCATCATCAAACAGGAGGTACAGAGGTCTGAAATCCCACACCACCAGACACAAGAACAGCTGCTTCCCTTCAGCAATCAGTTGTCAAACCAACTTGCAGAGCGCGAATCATTACAGATTAGCAAAACATGACCCCTTTGATCAACTTGCACAAAAATGAACTTTGTTGTTTTCATCTTCGTGTAACGGGGGTTTTTTTCTTTTTCTTTGTTACTGTGTATGTAATCAAAATGGCGTCTTTGTTTTGTTAAAAGTAGGAATGCTGGCGCCTGTGTTAATAGTAGGAGTGCTAGCGTCTTTGTTATGATAAGTGCTGGAAGCGTGTTTGGGACTATAAACTGATTGTTGGGGGGGCTTTTGGGGAGTCGGCGTGATGGAGTGAGAGAGAGAGGACGGGATGCTGGAAGCTGGGCGACGGTCCCCGGCCCAAGGGTTTCGGTGAGGAGAGGAGACGAAGACAGATTTGTGTGGAGCGTCTGGTCGACCACCGTGGGGGTCCCAGGAGGCGGGTCGAGGAAGTCGGAGGGGATCGAATGGTGGCCAGAAGACTTCAGTAATTGAGCTCCAACGGTTGTGCACGAAGTGGTTTGGACTTTGATAAGTTTGGCGCCTTTTCTTTTTTTCCCTCTTATTCATATATACTGTATCATTAGTAATCGCTTAGTTATAGTAATCTTTATAAATTGTACTCATTTAATCGCATAAGGTGTACTGTCTGTTTGTTGGGCGAGGCGGGGACATCACACAGTATCCACACCAGCTGATTACCCAGTTTGGCGGGGCCGAAGGCTGCTCCCCCTAGACTAGAACGAGTTTGAGCGATGCCTGAGGCGACCCAGGGGTTACATTCGTATTGCATTCCTTCTTATAAATATTGCACATAATTTATGCTTGGTTAATTTTCCCTTGTGAAAGCTGTTTCTATGATGCTGTGTGCCTGTGAAGCTGCTGCAGGGTTTTCATTGGCCCTGTGCAGACATGTACTTGTGCATGTAACAACAATCTTGACTTTGACAAAAGTAGACCTCTTCCCAGGATTGCATCTCCAGTACATTTCTTCACACACGGCATAGTGAATGTATGGAACACTTTGAATAGTGCTGAGGTCATCAATAATCATTATGGATGTGTTCAAACCACATTTGACTGACACTCTGAGATCCACTTTGGCTTCTGTGGACATTAAAGAGTGCTCTGTTTAATTGGACCAGCCCCTCTGCCTTTCAGAGACAGTATGGAGAGAAGTACATTATTGAGAACATGTCTCTGACAGAGCTAGTCTTCAATCTCCCAAAAGCTGGGAGGCAGTCACTCCCCCAGTCCTCCTTCCATCGCTGAACCTGAACCTCCATCTCCCATTCCGTTCACTGTTTCCCCAGCTCAGACACACTGACAGTTCACTCTGCAGTTTAAATGTTTATTACACGGAGAATATCTGCACATTATTCAGACTGATTGTTAGATGCAGATATCACAATTCCAGAGAACAATCCACTTCACTTTATTCCAACACAATGTGCACCTGGATTGCAGATAGTAGGAGAGAGTGTGAGAGAGCTGGGAAGGAGACACCGAGTCAAATTTACCGATCAGATGTCAATATAAACAGCCGCACCTGTCAGTAGCAATGGCAGAGGATCAGTTCTCACATGGTGGACATGCATGGCACTCACCCTCAAATCCTTATGCTCCCCGGAGTACCTTATGCTGTGTTGTTGACCTTTCCGACTGCCTAGAGAATTCATGTCTGTTATTATTACAGCTGTGTACATCTCCCCAAAGGCCAATGCCAACCTGACTCTGAATGAACTTTGCGAAACCATGTCACCACGCACACAGACGCTGCTTTCATCATCGCTGGAGACTTTAACCAAGCATCACTTATCCGAAGTTCTGCCAACACATCGAGGTGAGCACATGGGGAGGAAGCATACTCGATGGTTGCTACTCTCCATTCCGCAGTGCCCACAAAACACTTCTCCGCCATCTGTTTGGAAAGTCAGACCATTCTTCCATCTTGCTTCTATCCACCTGCGGCCATAGTGAAAACCATCCACTGCTGGTTCAACCAATCACACTCAATGCTACAATACTACTTTGAAAGCGTCGCCTGGGAGGTATTTCGAGCAGAGAATATCTCCGAATACATGGAGGTGGTCACAAGCTTCATATAGAAGTGTACTGAAGATATTGTTCCCCAAAAATCGGTCCGGGTCTACCCAAACCAGAGGCCTTGGATAAATAGTTCAATGTGTGTTCCTTTCAGCGCAAGGGATAAAACCTTCGCCTCCGGAGACCAACAGGAGCTCAAGAGATGCCACTACGATTTACGTAGAGCCATAAAGGTGGCAAAATGGTAACACAGGGACAAAGTCCAGTCACAACTCTGTGACAATGACACACACAGCGTATGGCAAGGTCTGCACACCAACGCAGACTTCAAGAGGAAACGCATCAGTACAGCCAACATTGCCGTCTCGCTCCTGGGCGAGCCAAATGTTTTTTTCTGCTTGATTCAAGGTTGATCGGACAGGACCCCGGAGGAGAGCCGCCGAGACCTGCACCTTGGTCATAACCGAGGCTGAGATACGTAGAGCATTCCGACGTGTCAACGGCCACAGGGCAGCAGGGCGGGTCCTCAAAGTGTGTGCTGAACAGCTGGCTGGTGTGTTTAGGGACGGTTTTAATCTCTCCCTCCCCCAGCGGGTGGTGCCCATCATTGTCCCTGAGCCTAAGGAAACCCAGGTAGCATGTCCCTGTCGCACTCTCCTCAATTACAAGCAAATGCTTTGAGGGGCTGGACAAGGACGACATGCTACCACCCACATTGGACACTCCCTGACGACGGAACCGGTCTCCCGATGACGCCACAGCCACAGCACTACACACCGTCCTCACGCTCCTGGAGAAGAGGCTGCATACGTTACAATGCTGTTCAGCATTCAACACTATAATTCCCTCCAGACTTGACACGAGGTTCAGAGACCTCGACCTACACCCCACCTTGTGCAGCTGGATCCTGGACTTCCTATTGGATCGCCGACAGCTGGTAAGGATGGGCTCCCTCACCTCTGCCCCTCAACACAGGAGCCCCGCAGGGTTGTGTTCTGAGTCCCCTCCTCTACTCTCCTTACACCCACTACCATACCGTCACACACAGCTCCAATCTGCTGATCAAATTCGCAGAGGACCTGACTTTGATCGGCCTGATTTCCAGCAGTGATGAGACGGCCTACAGAGGAGAGGTTGACACCCTGACATAGTGGTCCAGGATAACAACCTCTCCCTCAATGTCCAAAAAACAAAAGAGCTGATTGTAGACTGCAGGAGGAAGGGAGACAGGTTTGCCCCGATCAACATCAATGGGACTGCAGTTGAGAGGGTGAGCAGTTTCAAGTTCCTCGGTATACACATCACCGAAGATCTCATCTGGACTGTACACACCGGCTTTGTGGCAAAAGGAAAAGCTCAACAATGTCTCCTTCACCTCCGGCGACTGAAGAAGTTCGGCATGAGCTCCCAAATCCTCAAGACCCTCTACAGGGGCCCATTGAGAGCATCCTGACTGGCTGTATCACCGCCTGGTACAGGAACTGCACCAACCTTGATCACTGAGCACTACAGAGAGTGGTACAGACAGCCCAGCACATCTGGACATGAACCTCCCTCCACTGAGGACATTTACTGCAGCAGGAGCTGAAAGAAGGCCTGGAAGATCATCGGGGACTTGAGTCACCCCAACCATAAACTGTTTTGCCTGCTTCCATCTGGCAAACGGTACTGCAGCATTAAAGCCAGGACCAATAGGCTATGGGACAGCTTCTTTCTGCAAGCCATTAGACTTTTAAATTCACGTGTCTGTACATTGTGTCAGAGTTATAACGCAAAGATTTTTACTCCCTCACGTTGTGGGATGGATGCAAGATTTAAATAAATGTTATTTAATATAGTCAATGAAAGAGAATGTCTTAGGCCTGGGTTTCCCATGCACAGGTCCATGATCCCCTCAGTCAACGGTGATGCTTCATGGCATAAAATTGCTTGCAAACTCCTGCCTTAGAAAGCCACACTCAAAAGAACCCTGAAAGGGAAAAATAGAGATATTAAAGATAGAAATAGAGCTGTTTCCAAAGATGCAAGCAAAGGAGTCGCCGTTAGGTGCCATCGTCTCCTAAACTCCACTTAGGCAGTGTTATAGAAATGTAAAATTATGAAAGGGATAGAGAGGCAGGAAAGTTGTTTTCACTGGTGAGTGAGATGAGCAACGGGGGATATAGCCATAACATTGGGGGGTGGCGGGGGAGGCAGATTCAGGATGGAGATGAGGAGAAACTATACTATATTTCTAAGAGAGTATTGAACCTGTGGAATTCTCTGCCCAGGGAAGTAATAGGGATCACTTCATTAACTGTATTCTAGTGACAGTTAGATTTGATTATTTCATGGCAGGAGAGTTAATCAGCATGGGGAAAGGTAGATAGGTGGATCTGAGTCTACGGCCAGATCAGCCCTGATCCTATTGGAGCTGACTCAAAGGGCCAGCTGGCCTACTTCTGCTCCGATGTCCTATGAGAATGCCTGGCGTGTGGATAGTTCACCAGTGACATTATTGCAGAAAGGTGTTGTTGGTTCAAGTCTGGACTCCAGCAAAGTTCCCTGCATAGCTGAAGAATCATCTACAAATTGCTGATTTATTAACCTGAGACCTGTCTGCACTGAGTGGGTACAAAGTACTGAAGTCCATGTCAGTGGAAATTCCGACATTGACCCCGGTGTCCTGGCCAACGTTTAGTTATTTATGGTCAGATCTGCTCATACCCACACTATGTTCTGTAGGGTCTTGCTGCCCAGAGGCTGCCCATCTTCTGCACAGCAAATCCCAGGGGCAGAAATGACCAGCATCAGAGAACATTTGATTATGGTGAGTGGTGGAAAGTCTAGTGGAGATGTCAGATGTCTGTTTTTCAGCAGGTGCCTGGAATGCATTGCCATAAAGACGCTAATACAGTACGAACATTTATAAAACTCTTCAATAAACCAATTGATGTAAGAAAATTAGAGAGTTTATATAGATTGGCACAACATGCTGAGCCAAAGGGCCCATACTGTACTATACTGTTCTGTGTTCTGTTCTATTTCTTCCATAAACACCTGGACATTAAAATTAGCTTGACTGAGAGGCTAGCTGAAGATGGGAAAGGGGCGATGAAAATGCAGTCTTGTATTTACGCCATAAGACATAGAAGTAGAATTGGGCCATCTGGCCCATTGAGTCTGCTCCACCATTCAATCATGGCTGATCCTTTTTACTTCTCCTCCTCAACCCCAGTTCCCAGCCTTCTCCTCGTAACCTTTGATGCCATGCCCAATCAAGAATACGTACAATGATACGTATACGTACAATGATTTTTTTACCTGCCTGCTTTTTTGTTCTCGACACATATAAATACGACAATACAGGACCGGGAGTCCAAATGCTCTACACTTGTTCTTAATCCACAATAATGGTATCAGCAGGTTTGGCTTGCACCCTCCATATAAAGACACCTTCCGGTCTCTGGGTAATGCTGTTTCTCTTGAATTCCTCGGCTGATTTATTATTTTGAGCCTGCGGTGACAGGCTTTGTGGCTTCGTGAAAGGTCACGGCTGGAAACGTCGTCTCTTTGCTCTTTTCCATAGATGCTGTCTGGCCCGCTGAGTTCCTCCAGCATTTTGTGTGCGCTGCCGGGGGCTTGGTTGGTTATATTCCGTACGGACACCAGGTGGCGGTATTGCACCTAGTGTTTTGACCCTGAGAAGGCTGCACACGTGGAAATGATATTGCCACAGGTACTGAGACCAGAGAAAAGACACAGAGCCCTGCACACTGTTCAGACACATCAAATATTACACCGTGTTTAGAGGTAGAACAATAACAGAATACAGATTAAAGTTACAAAGTTAACATTTACAGAGAAAGTGCATGCGGGTAAATGATAAGATGCGAGGTCCTAACGAGGTAGATAGTGACTTATAGAGTTATCACCTACAAACTTCTGATTCATTAATCTCAGACCTGCATTGGGAGTGGGTACCAAGTGCTGAACTCCATGTTGTAGGAAATTCCGACATTGACCCTGGTGTCCTGGCCGACTTTTACTTATTACTACTGTCAGACCTGATCATACCCACACTGCATTCTGTGGGGTCTGTCTGCCCAGAGGCTGCCCATGGCCATAACCATGGCAGAGAAGCTGTCCCTGATCCTGGCGGGAGGTGCTTTCAGGCTTTTGTACCTTCTGACCCATGGGAGGGAGGAGCCCTGTGGAACTCGCTGGAAGTTAGAAGAATGGCAGATATCTTATAAAAACATAATATTATGAAACGCATATATAATTTCTTCAGTGATTATTCAGCGGTTTGATCGGGGCACGACTGCGCAAGCGCTTGCAGCTCAGCCAATGAGAACAGTGAAAAGAGTTTAAAAAGAAGACAGATTTATACAGTGGGCCTCGGAGAAGCGGGCGAAAGAGTAGAGGGAGACAGAGTAGGAAGGCTTTGGCGATAACAGGTCGAGGCGAGGTAGGTTATCTGTGTCGAATACAGACAGAAAGTATGTGTGTGAGGCCGGTTTTCTGTGCTCGGTGTCAGATGTGGGAGATCTGGAGTCTCCGAGCCTCCCGGACGACCACATATGCACCAGGTGCGCCGAGCTGCAGCTCCTAAGGGACCGTGTTAGGGAACTGGAGATGCAGCTCGATGACCTTCGTCTGGACAGGGAGAGTGAGGAGGTGATAGAGAGGAGCTATACGCAGGTAGTCGCTCCGGGGGCTGGGGAGACAGATAAGTGCGTAACAGTCAGGAGAGGGAAGGGTAAGAGACAGACGCTAAGAGTATGTTCCACGACATTCGAAGTAACTCCTACAGTGATTTGCCACAGGGGTGCCTTTCTTCAGTGAACTACCACAACCAGACAAGGGTAACACACACGTGGTGATCACAAAGGTTTACCCCTCACCAGAGAACCCACTCCTGTGGATTAACTACATGACAGTCACACCCTCGTATTCGCCGGCTGGCGGTGTAGTGGCATCAGCGCTGGAGGTCCTGAGTTCGAATCCAGCCGGCACCCTTGCATGCTCTCCATCTGTGCTGGGTTAAGAGCTGGTGATCTCTTTTAAAAAATAAAACTCACCTGGCAGAAGGCAATGCTGTAACTTGCCTCATATGCGATTTCCCCGTACGTCAGAGCGGGCGGCATGGAAGGAAATCGCCCGCTATCTGGAAAATTCCAGATGCAACATACCCTCGTATTCGAATGGAACTCAAGCTCACCCTTCCGGGCTACAGAGGAGAGAGTCCAAACAGTGACCTCTTTGTCACTGGGTTTCTTCTGGTTCAAACGTTCTTCTCCCCTCTTCTCTTCCTTTAAAGTCACCGAATGTGACCACAAACAAAGGTGACTGTTCTTCAGTGGTGGAACTGGATAAGTGGCTATCACAGTTGTGTGTTTGGAAACGATCTGTGTGTGATAATCCCGGCCTGGGTTGGCAGTTTTACCACTTGAAGATGGTACCTCAGTGATACTGCTGCTACTCAGTGCTACTGTTGGTTGTAATCCACATGTGGATTCTGAGGGAGTCTGTGAAGGCCTTATCCAAGCTGGTCGGCACGTTGATCACGTGATGGTTAAGTGTTCGGTGTCGAAGTGGAAAAGGGGCAATGGTTGACCAAACACCACTTTGAATAACAGGATCTGGTTTTGCAGGAATTTGACTTTTTTTTGTAACAAACCATGTGAAAGATAAAGACGATATCATGGTAGATTGACTGAAAGTTGAGTTTAAAAGTGAAATATAGATTAGTATTTGTGTACGCTTCTGTAATGTGCTAAATTGTAATCACATATGTATTGCTTTATATTCTGTAACGTACACTTAAGTTTAAATTTTCCCTCCGTAAAAAAATTCTTTTAACAGGAAGGGGGTTTTATGTACCCGTAGGATTCATATTTTCTGTGGACAATCACTTTAAAATGTCAGGAGAATGAGACTGCCTGTGGAGAGGTGGAGAGGTGGAGAGAGAGAGAGGTAGAGGGAGAGAGGGAGAGAGAGAGAGAATCGGCTGATTATTTACCTTTCTCCAAGGTCACTTTTGCCTGCTTGTTAAGTTGCAGAACAGCAGGGAGGAGCCAGTTGATGGGCCGGTGTCCAGCATGTGGAGATAAAAAGCAGGTCTGCTAAGACACAGATAGACACACCACGGGACACTGAACGAGCTTTGTGCACCCACGTGAAGGTGGGGTTTTGGAGGATCGATTCAGGGAAATCGATCAGCGGCTCACAGTGTGAGAAGGTGTGACCGGTGGAGAACTATCTGTGCGTCCTCCCATGCCTGGGTGATAGTTTTACCACTGAAGAATGGTCGTACGTGGTAGGGTCATAGTTGTTGACCACAACAGGAAGACAACGGGAAGATCGATGGCAACGGCATCACCTCTCATCGTCCTTTTCTCTCTCTTTCCAACATTACTCAAACAACTACCTCGACCTGAACTGAACTGAACTCTGCATCATATCGTAAGACTGTATCCATTTACCCCTAGCTCTGCAAGAGCCTGGTTTTGGTTCCTATTTCTACAATTCTGTATATATCATTGCTAACCTGTTTCATATATATTTGCATCTATATTGCTGTACTGCTTAGTTTACTAATAAACACTATTAGTTACTAGTAATACCAGACTACAAAGTGTTTTCCATTTCTGCTGGTTCTTAACCCGGTCACGGGGTACGTGACAGTGCGAAGGGCTGTCAGAGGTTACAGCGAGATATTGATAGGATGCAAAACTGGGCTGAGAAGCGGCAGATGGAGTTCAACCAGATAAGTGTGAGGTGCAAACACGAGGAAATCTGCAGATGCTGGAAATTCAAACAACACACACAAAATGCTGGTGGAACACAGCAGGCCAGGCAGCATCTATAAGGAGAAGCACTGTCGACATTTCGGGACTGACGAGGGTTCTCGGCCCGAAACATCGACAGTGCTTCTCCTTATAGATGCTGCCTCTCCTGCTGTGTTCCACCAGCATTTTGTGGGTGAAGTGTGAGGTGGTTCATTTTGGTAGGTCAAATATGATGGCAGAATATAGCATTAATGCTGAGACTCTTGGCAATGTGGAGGATCAGAGGGATCTTGTGGTCAGAGTCCACAGGGCACTCAAAGCTGTTTTGTAGGTTGACTCTGTGGTTAAGAAGGCATACGGTGCATTGGCCTTCATCAATCGTGGGATTGAGTTTAAGAGCTGAGAGGTAATGTTGCAGCCATATAGGACCCTGGTCAGACCCCACGTGGAGTACTGTGCTCAATTCTGGTCGCCTCACTACAGGAAGGATGTGGAAGCCATAGAAAAGGTGCAGAGGAGATTTACGAGGATGTTGCCTGGATTGGGGAGCATGACTTATGAGAATAGGTTGAGTGAACTCGGCCTTTTTTCCTTGGAGTGATGGAAGATGACAGGTGACCTGATAGAGGTGTACAAGATAATGAGAGGCATTGATCGTGTGGATAGTCAGAGGCTTTTTCCTGGGGCTGAAATCGCTAGCTTGAGAGAGCATAGTTTTAAGATGCTTGGAAGTAGGTACAGAGATGTCAGGAGTAAGTTTTTTTTATGCAGAGTGGTGAGTGCGTGGAATGGGCTGCCATTGGTGGTGGTTGAAGCGGAAACGATAGGGTCTTTTAATAGACTCCTGGGTAGATACATGGAGCTTAGAAAAATAAAGGGCTATGGGTAAGCCTAGGAAGTTCTAAAGTAGGGTCATGTTCGGCCCAGCATTGTGGGCCAAATGGCCTGTAGGTTTTCTATGTTTCTAATAGAGGCAGGAAGGTTTTTTTTCACAGGTAGGTGAGACTAGAAACAGGATATAGCCGTATGATAGAGGTGGGGGGAGGGATGGATTCAGGATTTTGAGGAGAAACTTAAGAGAGAGTGAATCTGTGCAATTGTCTGCCCGGGGAAGCAGTAGGGACCAACCTCATTAAATGCATTTTAGACAGTTAGATTTGATAATTGCATGTCAGGAGAATTAATCATCATGGGGAAAAAGTATTTGGGTGGATCTGAATCTACGGCCAGATCAGCCCTGATCTTATTGAATAGTGGAGCAGGTTCAAAGGGTCAGATGGCCTACCTCTGCTCCGATGTCTTACGAGAAGAGAGAATGCCCGTCATATGGCTGGTTGATCAGTGGCAATATCGCAGAAAGAAGGTTATTAGTTCAAGCCTGGACTCCAGCAAAGTTCCCCACGGAATCACCCACAAATTTCTGATTCATTAGCCTGAGACCTATCTGCACTGTGAGTGGGTTCCAAGTACTGAACTCCATGTTGTAGGAAATTCCGACACTGACCCTGGTGTTGTGGCCAAAACATTTGCTTGTTACCACTGCCAGACCTGGTCATACCCACACTGCATCCTGTAGGGTCCTGCTGCCCAGAGGCTGTCCGTCTTCTGCACAGTAACACCCCGGTCCTTTTTCCCTGGGGCGGCAATGACCAATATCAGAGGACATCTGTTTATGGTGAGTGGTGCAAAGTCCAGTGGAGATGTTGGATGTCTGTTTTTCAACAGGTGCCTGAAATATCAGAGGACATTTGATTATGTCCTAATCGAATGTCAGGGAACCTTTGATTATGGAAATTGGGGAGTATTTCAACATCTATTGTCCAATTGCCCACCTTCTGATCTGTACACAGTGAACAGCTCCAACACTCGAGGAAAGATGAGAAAATGATCCACTAGAAGTGATGATGGAAAAGTATCCTCATTGTGGGGGAAATAGACAGCAAGTGAGAACATCGAAGTGGAGAGGGTCAGCAACTTCAAATTCCTTGAGTAACATAGGCTCAGCACATGAATGTAATCACAAGGAAGGTGAGTCGGTGGCTTTATTTTATTAGGAGGGTCAGACTGTCACCAAACATTTTAACAAACATCTGCAAATGTCCTGTTGAAAGTATCCTGTGGTTGCATTATGGTCTGACACAGCTATTCGAACGTTTAGGAATGTAAGAAGCTGCAGAGTTGTGGACTCTGCCCAATGCATCACTAACACTCCTCTCCCCAATACTGGTAGTAGTTACACGCGGTACTGCCTCGAGAAGGCAACGTCTATCATCAAACCCCGTTCAACCGACTTTCTCAGTTCCACCTTGGCTCCTCTGGGCTTTAAAGAGCTCTGTTTAATTGGATCAAACTCTGCCTTTCACAGATTCCACCGAGAGAAGTACATGATCAAGAATATGTCTCTGCCAAAACCTGGGCTGTAATCTCCCAAAAAGCTGGGTGACAACAGTTCCATTCCTCCCTGCGGAGCAGAACCCAAACCTCCGTCTCCCATTTTGTTCCCATTCCGTTCACTGTTTCCCCAAAGTAACCAGCACAGACACATTATCAGTTCACTCTCAAGGTGAAATGTTTATTACACAGAAAATATCTGCACATTTTTACACTGACTGCGAAGAGCAGATATCACAATTCCAGAAAACAGTCCACTTCATTTTATTCCAACACAATGTGCACCTGGACTGCAGTCGGTAGGAGAGAGTGAGAGAGAGCTGGGAAGAAGATACGGAGTCAGATTTACACATCAGATGTCAATATAAACAGCCTCACCTGTCAGTATCAATGGCAGAGAGTCAGTTCTCACATGGTGGTCTGGACCTGAAATATGAACCATGTTTCCCCACTGCTGAGTGCTCCGGCTTTTTCTGGTTGTATTTCAGAGAATCGGTGCAGTGAGATCTGCTCAGTGGGTCCAGAGAAATCTGAGACCTCAGAGAACGTGTCCCACTGTGTTACGTTGTGAGCAGAGTGAGTGGTTCAGAGTTGTCACCTGTCTCGTAATCACATGGGTTTAAGATGAGATGAAGTTTCTCAGTGAAACTGTCTGTGTAAGTGTGGAGGTGACACATGTTGTCAGCATTGTAAAATGACACTTGGCCCCGCTCGTAATCCAGGTAAACTCCCAGTTTTTGGAGTTTAATTTCCAGATGGGAGATGACATTTCCCATCTTAATTAAATTAGAAAATACATAAATGACCCAGTATCCCTCTGCTGGTGTGTAGGTGTGATCTCTATCTCTGCTTACAGACTCTCTGCAGACACCCACAACCCACTCAGTCTTATATCCAACATACACCTCCCAGTAGTGCCTCCCAGATGTAAAACCCTGTGAACTCAGAACATTTAATATTTTCTCAAATCTTTTTGGGTGATCCTGAGGACTTTGTTCGGTGATCAGGTACTTCACACTCATCAGATCCTGAGAGAGGATGAGATTATTTTGAGATGTATCCGGGTCCAGTGTCAGCCGCTCTGGCACTGAAACAAAACGGTTACGATAAGAAAACCAGGTGGAACGGCCAGGATCTGAGCTGACAGTGATGAGCATCGTCTCCTCCCTCAGCCCAGGAAGTGTGGAGCCCCTGGAGGAGATTTCAATCCCCACTGCTCCCTCCGTCCGGTTTAACACCGTACGTCACAGTGATTTATTTGTTACAGGCAGTTCAATCCCCTTCCTCTGCCCAGCTGACTGGATTCTATGATGTTTTATGTGGCTGCAGTTCTCTTTTTAAAAGCTAAATGGGACAAGCCATGACAGATCCATTCCTAGTGACACAGCAGCCCGTGAGGGGCCAGGGCCGAGTGAACTTTTATTATTTAAACTGCAGATGCTGGAGATGTGAACCCAAAACAGAAATGTATCGGTACAGGCAGTGTTTCCCATGGGAGAGTGATCAAAAACAAGAGGGTGGAGGTTTATGGGGAGAGGAAGGAGATTTAAAGGTGATCTGTGGGGTAAATGTTTTACACAGAGAGTGCTTGCTATCCGGAACGTTCTCCCGGAGGAAGTGGTGGGATCAGATACAATTGCCAGGTTTAAGGGGCATTTAGACAGACATGTGAATACCCAGGCACAGAGGGATATGAGCTGAATGTGGGCACGTGGGATTAGTGTACAGTAGATGGCCAGAGTGGGCAGAAGGGCCGACTGTACAGTAGAACTCTATGACAACAAGGGGCAGGAGGTGGGTGGATGTTGGGGACAGTCAGGAAGCATTTCAGAACATTGTTTATGTCAGGTTTGTGTGTTAGTAGCAGAAATGTTGCACAGTCTGAACACATGCTTGATGAGGGATGGTGACTGATAAATGTAGAGTGTGGATCTGGAGCCTATGAGTACAGTCGGCCCTCCTTATCCGCGGGGGATTGGTTCCGGGACCCCCCCCACGGATACCAAAATTTGCAGATGCTCAAGTCCCTTATTTAACATGTATCAGTGCGGTGCTCTTTAAAAAACATAGAAACATAGAAAATAGGTGCAGGAGTAGGCCATTCGGCCCTTCGAGCCTGCACCACCATTCAGTATGATCATGGCTGATCATCCAACTCAGAACCCTGTACCTGCTTTCTCTCCATACCCCCTGATCCCTTTAGCCAAAAGGGCCATATCTAACTTCCTCTTAAATATAGCCAATGAACTGGCCTCAACTGTTTCCTGTGGCAGAGAATTCCACAGATTCACCACTCTCTGTGTGAAGAGGTTTTTCCTCATCTCAGTCCTAAAAGGCTTCCCCTTTATCCTTAAACTGTGACCCCTCGTTCTGGACTTCTCCAACATCGGAAACAATCTTCCTGAATCTAGCCTGTCCAATCCCTTTAGAATTTTATACATTTCAATAAGATTCCCCCCTCAATCTTCTAAATTCCAGTGAGTATAAGCCTAGTCGATCCAGTCTTTCTTCATATGAAAGTCCTGCCATCCCAGGAATCAATCTGGTGAACCTCCTCTGTACTCCCTCTATGGCAAGAATGTCTTTCCTCAGATTAGGGGACCAAAACTGCACACAATACTCTAGGTGCGGTCTCACCAAGGCCTTGTACAACTGCAGTAGAACCTCCCTGCTCCTGTATTCAAATCCTTTTGCTATGAATGCCAACATACCATTTGCCTTTTTCACCTCCTGCTGTACTTGCATGCCCATCTTCAAAGACTGGTGTACAATGACACCCAGGTCTCGTTGCACCTCCCCTTTTCCTAATCGGCCACCATTCAGATAATAATCTGTTTTCCTGTTCTTGCAACCAAAGTGGATAACCTCACATTTATCCACATTAAATTGCATCTGCCATGAATTTAGGACCCAACGGAACCCTGACTTTATTTAACATGTCTCCGTGTGGTGGACATTAGGACCTGGTGGTGCAACTCTGAATCCACAGTGTTTCTGTTCACGAAAATAATCACAATCGCGATTGAAAATAAGGTGGAAGTAATAACGCAATCGGATAGAGGTGAAACGCCATGGGTCATTGGAAAAGCGTTAGGCTACAGTTGGTCAACAATCGGAACAATTTTAATGGAGAATGTGAGAATAATGGAGCATGTGAAAGGCCCTGCCCCGATGAAAGCTACAATTATTACTAAGCAACGCAATGGTTAAATTTTTGAAATATGTATGTTTCTTAAGTGTTTTATATGCATTGAAAGGTAAAATATGTACTATATACTAAGAAAAACGTTTGACTAACTGACGCGAACTAATACCGGATATACCTGTTCCGACTTCAAATCCGACTTAAAGACGGACTCAGGAATGGAACTCATTCATAACCTGGGCACTGCCTGTACATTTAATTCATTTCTAGATTACTTATAATACCTAATACAATGTAAATGCTATGTAAATAGTTGTTATACTGTATTGTTTAGGGAATAATGACAAGAAAAAATAGTCTGTACATGCTCAAGCAACGCGTGCTGGAGAGAGAACTTCCGGGTTTTCCCGATCCACGGTTGGTTGAATCCGCGGATAAGGAGGGCTGACTGTATCAGGAATTCCAGGGGAAAAGGCAGCGGGGCAGTGGGTGAAGGGGAATTACAGAGAAACAGAAAGGTACCTGGTGAAACCACGGCTCTCATTTCCTTCCACACTTTGAGATACCTCAACCTTCCTTCAGCCACATCCTCAGGAAGATCGACAGACACCACTCCAGGACGGGAAACCGGCAACTCACACCTACAGAGTCAGGGACAGGAATCAGTGACACTCGTTACCAAAGACTCTGTCTGCACTTCTCACTGCCTCAGTAAAGCAGGCAACGTCATCAAAAACCCCTCCCACCCTGGGCATTCTCTCTTCTCCCCACCCCTCCCTTCAGATAGAAGGTACAAAATCATCAAAGCTCACCTCCAGGCTCAGGGAGAGTTTCTATCCTGCTGTTATAAGACTATTGAACAGTCCCTTGTATGATATAATGGACTGAAGACCTCTCCATCCATCTACCACGTCATGGCCTTACACCTTATGGTCTGTCTGCACTGCACTCTCTCTGTAACTGTGACACTTTATTCTGCATTCTGTTGTTGTTTTCCATTGTAATACAATACTGTGCAAAAGCTTCTGGCACATTTATAAAGCTAGAGTGCCTCAGACTTTACACAGTACTATAGTAACTTTGTGTATCGCATTGTACTGCTGCCGCAAAAGAGGAAACACATTTCACCAGCTATGTGAGTGGTGATAAATGTCAATCTGATATGGGTTTCTATTGTGGACTGCGACTGGGAAGGGGGCAGGGAGAGGGGAATCCCTGTTGGGAATGGGGAAGGGAGAGGGAGGGAGCGGGAAGCACCAGAGAGACATTCTGTAAGGATTAGTCAACCACTTGTTTGGAAGCAAATGACCTTGCCCGGTGTCTCACGGCTGTGTGTCTACACCTGTGCCAATCCTCACCCTGGCACTCCTTCTCTGCCCCCTGTCCCGCTCCCCTCCCATGGCTCTCCATACTATCCATTCCCAACATCCTTTGCTCCCATCTGATTTGCAAACTCGTTCTCCACTCGAGTTTAACAAATCCAGTACTGTGTAAAAGTCATAGGCACATATATATATATAGCTGGGCTGCCTAAGACTTTTGCACAGTACTGTATCTCAATACTCTGTTGTAAGGAAATAATCTGTATGGAAGGCATCTAAAACAAAATTTAATGTAACACTAATAAATCAATTGCCAATATACATCAGAGACGCAACAGCAACCTGGTCTCAGAATTTCAGATAAAATTTACTCACCTTTTCAAAAGGGCTTGAATATCCTGAGGGAAAAGAGAGAGAGTAGAATTGAGTGAAACTGTTGCTGAAATCTCTGGAAAGAATCACAGTGAGGGCTGGAGCACGAAGGCTAAACACTCACCCAGAGGAAAGGCTCTGAAACATTGGATTGTTTTCCATGTTCCATCTTTTCCTGAATTAGCTTTTGAGGACTATATTTAACTACTGTTCCACAGCCAGACCCTTCACTCTGAGGGTGCTTCTCTAAATCCTTCAAAACTCTCTTCTCTTCTCCTCAAGAACTGAACTGTTTGAACAGCTACTTCCCTTCAACCATTCAGTTCCTGAAGCAATCAGCCAAACCCAGATCTCTTGCACCAAAATGGACAGTTTTAATTATATGCTTCCTTATAAAGGTTATGTACAATTTATGTTTAAATTTTGTTGTAAGGTAGGGCCACCTTCTAGGATCAGAAAAAAACTGCAGAAGGTTGCAGACTCAGGCAGCTCTATCACGGGCACTCCCTTCCCTTGCATTGAGGACATCTTCAAAGACAATGTACCAAGCAGACAGCATCCATTTTTAAGGAACCTCTCACCTAGGACATGCTAAGTGGCGCAGGCAGCAGTTCAGAGATTTCTACCTGGAGATTTTCAGCTTTCTGCCTAACTCTCTATATTTTCTCTTCAGGATCTCCTCTCTTTTCCTACCTACGCAGTCTGCACCAATAAGCACCTCGACCTCCAGCTGTCACCCTCTCCCTTTAGGATATTGTGGAACCGATCGGACACACCGCTGACCTGAGCACCTGGGAGGCAGCATACCATCTGGGAGTCTCTTTCATGTCTGCAGAACCTGCTGTCTGCTCCTCTAATCATGGAATCCCCCACTTCACTCCTCTTCTCCCCCACTTCCCTTCTGAGCCACAGAGACAGACTCAGTGCCGTAGACTTGGTCACTGCAGCTTCCCCCTCGTGGTCACCCTTCCCCCCCCCCCCCCCAAAACGGTATACTTATTATCGAGGGGATTGGAAGATTGCCCATCCACAGACCACAGAACCAACCGTCTCCAATGCCGTCAGGCCCGGACGTCTCCAGTCCACGATCTCTGCTACTGACCTCAACGGCTCTAACGAACCAGAACAGATTCAAAACCCGGACTCCACCGCCATCAATGCGGGTTCCAGTGACCTCGGACATCTCCTAAATGCCAACTGCACAACTTCCATCTCCGACTCCAGCGATGACCTCCAGGCCGGGTGTTCACACGCTGCCGCAGGAACCCCCGTCTCCCCTCCCCCCACTACCACTCCGCAATCCCGTCTCTCTCAGGTCCCACCACCCGCTCTTGGGTCCTCAGAGACTGCACCTTCCTCCCACCCCACCATCCCTGTGTTACGAATGTGCCACAACTCTGAGGGGCCGAAGGGTACAAAGTAGCCCCCTCCTTTTTGAGAATCGCAAGATCGCTATTAACTCGGGTCTGGGACCCAGGAAATGAGAGAGAATCCTCAAGGGTTTGGAATGTGTGTCCTGCCCTCAGCGAGACAAAGCCATGAATACCGGCCATTGTCCCTTGGAGACGGAATTGTGTATTGAGTACTGTACTATTCATTGAAGCCCTCAGGGGGTGACCAGAGTGGGCTGGTTGAGGGATTGCATCATCCCAACCTGATTGACATCTGAGACCCTGTGAGTAAGGATAAAAGAGGGTCTGGGGAACAACCCCTTCAGACGCACCAGGAGAAACGCTAGAAATCCCGTGACAGCGGTTAATAGCGACAGCCGGTGGGGGGCCCGCATGCGTCCTTTTCCATTTGCCTCAGAATTGGCAGGACTTACCACGGAAGACGGCTTAGCTAAAGAAGAGACCACCACCAACGAAGGATCGACATCATAAAAAGGAAAAGCTGGCAAGTTTCAAAAATCCCCCTCTTGACTCCAACCAAAAGCTGCAGCCTGCATGAACTAAATGACTTCTATATTTCCATCAGACAATACATTATCCCCTAGACAACGATAGAGCCTATTTCTTATTGATTATTATTATACCCGCGCTTTTAGAGTTAGTATTGACGACGTATATTATCTGTATGTTTGCATTGATATTATTTTTGTGTATTTTTACCAATAAATACTGTTAAAAATAGTACCATCAGACTTCAACAGACCTATCTTTGCTGGTAAGTGACCCAGTCACGGGGTACATAACACATGAAACACCCCAAACCGCCCTTCTCCTCAGACACTACCAAACCCCCTTCCCCCTCTGATCCCAGCTCTCATCCATGCCGGCTTTTCACCATTCCCTCTGACCTTCTGTCATCGGCAAGGGCCTCACGTTTGTCCCCTTGTGCCCGAACCTCAGTGAGTTCCTCGCCCGCCACAACATCGAGCTCTTCTTCTGCGGCCTCCGTCTCCAAGCCTATTTCTTTGGCAAGCACTCCCCACCCCGCACTGATGACCCCTTCGCCTGTCTTCAACCCTAATGCTCTTCCTGGACACCCCCCCCCCCCCCCGGTCTTCTGCCTGCTCTGGTCCTTTTTATTGCCAATTGCCGATGGGACATTAATTGCCTAGATTTTAACACTCCTATGTCCTATTCCAACCTCACTCCTTCCGAACACTCGGCTCTCCACCCTCTCCGCACTAATCCTAGCCTCACCATCACACCCACAAATAAAGGGGGTGCTGTAGCAGTCTGGC
Source organism: Hemitrygon akajei (assembly GCF_048418815.1). Taxonomy (NCBI): domain Eukaryota; kingdom Metazoa; phylum Chordata; class Chondrichthyes; order Myliobatiformes; family Dasyatidae; genus Hemitrygon; species Hemitrygon akajei. Next base: position 179,720,615 of record NC_133125.1, read on the forward strand.
ATGCTGATCTCAACCTTGCTGTGGCCTGGCAACAATTCTCTGACACCTCCGCTTACTTACCCCTCGAACAGGATCCCACTAAGGAGCATCAGGCCACTGTCTCCATCACTGACCTCATTAGCTCTGGGAATCTCTCACCTGCTACCACCAACCCCATAGATCCCACACCCTGCACCTCCCGTTTCTACCTCCTGCTCCACTGAACACATATCTCCATACCTCTACTCTTTCTTATTCCCCCCCCATTTCAGTCCCCTCCTACCTACATCCGTGACACTTCACACACTCTGAATCCTTTCAATGATTTCAAGTTCCCTGACCTTTGTTTTCACTCTGGATGTCCAGTCCCTATACACCTCCATCCCCCATCAGGCAGGCCTCAAAGCTCTCCGTTTCTTTCCGGACACCAGACCCAATCAGTTCCCCTCCACCTCCACTCTCCTCCGTCTAGTAGAACTTGTCCTCACTCTTAATAATTTCTCCTTTGGCTCCTCCCACTTCCTTCTAACAAAAGGTGTAGCCATGGGCACTCGCATGGGTCCCAGCTATGACTGCTTTTTTGTCGGCTATGTGGAACAACTTTTCCTACGCTACATGGATGACTGTATTGGTGCTGCTTCCTGCACCCACACTGAGCTCGTCAATTTCATCAACTTTGCCTCCAACTTCCACCTTTCCTTCAAATTTACCTAGTCCATTTCCGACACGTCCTTCCCCTTTCTCGATCTCACTGTCTCTATCTCTGGAGACAGCTTATCTACTGCTGTCTATTATAAACCCACTGACTCTCACAGCTACCTGGACCAAACCTCTACCTGACCTGTTACCTGTAAAAATGCCATCAGCTGCTCTCAATTCCTCCATCTATGCTGCATCTGCTCTCAGGATGAGGCTTTCCACTCTAGAATGAGGGAGATGTTCTTCTTTTTCAAAGAAAGGGGCTTTCCTTGCTCCACCATCAATTTCATGCACCTCTGTTTTTACCCTATCCTCCCGCCACCCTACCAGCGATAGGGTTTCTCTTGTCCTCTCCTACCACCTCACCAGCCTCAGTGTCCAGCACATAATTCTCCAAAACCTCCGACACCTCCAACGGGATCCCACCACCAAACACGTCTTTCCCTCCCCACCACTTTCCGCTTTCCACAGGGATTGCTCCCTATGTGACTCCCTTGTCTTTTCATCCCTCACCACTGATCTGCCTCCTGGCACTTACCCTTGCAAGTGGAACAAATGCTACCCCTGCCCCTACACGGCCTCCCTCACTAACATTGATTTTTACCATAAATGCTGCCCAGCCTGCTGAGTTCCTCCAGCATTCTGTGTGTGTTGCTTGGGTTAATATACGAGGATTGTTTGAGTGTCTGGGCCTGTACCCGCTGGAGTTTAGAAGAATGAGAGGGGATCTCAGTGAAACCTGTCGAATATTGAAAGCTTTTGATAGAGTGGATGTGGAGAGGATGTTCCCTGTCATTGAGGAGTTTACCACATGAGGGCCCAGCCTCAGAATTGAGAGACTTCCATTTCAAACCAAGATGAGGAATAATTCTTCAGCCAGAGGGAGGTGAATCTGTGGAACTCATTGGAACAGACGGCTGTGCAGGCCAAGTCAGTGGGTATATTAAAAGCGGAGGTCAATAAGTTCTTGATTAATCAGAGCGTCAAATGTTACGGGAAGAAAGCGATAGAATGGGGTTGAGAGGAAGGATCAGAGTGGTGGAACAGACTCGATGGGTCGAATGGCCTAATTCTGCTCCCATGTCTTATGGTATTATGGTTTTAAAATGTAGCAGGAACCTTTACACACAAAATATTGGAGGGTGGAGTGTCAGTGATGCATTGCTCCAGCTCTGTCCCTCTCATGGTCCTAATGCAGTGGTGCTATACACTAGGGAATGGGAACCAGCACGAAGTCTGCTGTAGGCTGGGAGTGTAGAGTGGAGAGGGTCTGGAATGGGGCAACTGGAGGCAAATGTGGCAGGATGAAAGGCAGGGTAGTGGGATGCAGTGGAGGGTGTGTTAGGGAAGAGTGAAGCACAGAGAGAAAGGGACAGGGGAGGATGGGGCAGAGAAGGGAGATCAGATAAGGAGAGAGAAAGGTGGGGGCGTTTGGGGACTGCATTGGCGGACCTGCGATCAGAAGCAGCCACGGGCAAAAACACAAGGGAGAGGGAGGGAGGACCGGTTTTGGGAAAGGAGTATTTGGAGAGGAATGACATCATCTGTGTCTGTGCAGACACGGGAAATGTGGGGTTGCCATTGTGATTCAGGACAGCTCATTCCCGGCCCCATTTCCACACTTATTTATCTAGACAGACAGTGTGGAACAGGCCGTTCCAGCCCGATGAGCCGTCCCACCCGGCAACTCACTAACTTTAACCTGGCTTAAACACAGCACAACTTGCAATTACCAACTCGCCTTCTAACTGGTATGTTTTTGGACTTTGGGAGGAAACCCACATGCACGTGGGAAGGATTACAAACTTTCTTACAGAGGACCTTGGAATTCAACTCTGAACTCTGACACCCCGAGATGTAATCGCGTCACTTTCACCGCTACGCTACCATGCCAACCCCCCCGCCATGATATTTGTTTACGCTAATTCAATCCTCACTCACTTGGTTCTGAGGGCAACACCACCTATTGATGCTTCAAGCAGCTACACTGGGATTTCTACACCTCAGAGAACCATCTCCATTCCAGCATTCACACAGGGGTCAAACCTCGGGCCAGGAAACCCCAGTCTCTGTATGTTTCTGAATTTCTATTAAACTGACTGCACTCGGGAAACCTGTGTTAACCCTCTTTTCCAACATATTTAAATTCACTTACAAGTATTTATCAGACAGTTTGGATCTCCCAGACAAGAAAGTGACACATCTTGTACCTTGAGGAGCCCTTGGGGATCTTGAATTCTCAATCGCACTTTTACACCTTGTATCACTTCTTCAAGGGAAGAGATTTCGTTGACAGTTCTCTTTAAATTCTTTTCCAGTTGTGTTAGGATTTGGTCCGCTTCTCTCCGCAGCTCTGCTTCCATCTGCTGTTGCTTCTCACGCAGGAACTGGTGCATCTTCTCAAATTCAGCCCTGATCTCACTGCTCCTTCCATCCACCTGGTCCTGAGTTAGAGTGAGGTTAGCAGAGAGTCACTGGCCAAACCGAAATCATCAAGTTGAATGTTTCATTTTCTAAATAAGAAATCAGATCTGCTTGGAGTGGTTATTTACACTGGGGTCAGGGATGCTTTATTTTTTAAAGTTAAAAATGGATGCTGATTGGAATTGTTGAGGGGGTGGGGGTGGGGTCATAGTAAACATTCACATTATTGATAGACAGATTAATCAACTAGAATCCAATCCTAAGGATCCGACTGGATCTCTGGGATTGATCCCCATTCTGGAATCAAAGAGAGAACAACATGCAGTGATGAGGACAGTTCAAGTTGTCCTTTGGGACTTCAGTAAAGTGTCTGACAAGATTCCACATGGGAGGATGTTTGGGAAGGTTAGACCGTAGGATCTGGGGTGAGATGGCAAATTGCAGCTATAAATTTAGCTTGGCAATAGGAAGCAGATTGTGTTGAACAGTGATTAGAAATTTGTGACCTGTGATGGGATTTGTTGTGTATGTGACCAGGTTACACAACAAAGCTATAAATAAAAATGGAGACGAGAGCTAAGATAAACAAGGTTCTTTACTGACTGAGAGCGAACTGAACACACACGTGCAGATCAATACGTCCCTACTAGCGCATTCAATGACGTGTTCCTACATCATCAAGTAGTCCCATATTATACAGTAGGCTATATGGTACAGGACTCCTACTGTTTTGTTCTGCAGATCATTTTGGACAGAAGTGTACAAGATCTATGATTTGTAAGTTTGCAGACACTGTAACACGAAAATACTTGTGTTGATAAGAGTGGAGAACAGTCATGGCCTACAGGATGACATTGATCTGTTGGGAAATGAGGCAAAGCTGTGGCATTGGAATTTGGTCTTCGGAAGTGTGAGGTGTGAGGGTGGACTAGTAACAGTTGGATATAGACAATAAAAGCAATGTCTTAGAGAGACATTCAAAATGATGGAGGAACTCAGCAGGTCAGTCAGCATCTATAGAGGCAAAAGAATAGTCAAGGTTTCAGGTTGACCCTCTTTATCATGACTGGGATATCCAGGGGTGAGTTACAGACTGGAATCTAATCAATGGGTTCAGGGTGGTCTATATATAGAATAGTGGATCCCTGGACTATGTTATAGACTGGAATCTAATCAATGGGTTCAGGGTGGTCTATATATAGAATAGTGGATCCCTGGACTATGTTACAGACTGAAATCTAATCAATGGGTTCAGGGTGGTCTATATATAGAATAGTGGATCCCTGGACTATGTTGCAGGCGGGATCTAATCAACAGGTTCAGGGTGTTTTTTATTTTGATACCCAGGTATCCATTAGGATACCCAGGAGTGGGTTACAGGCTAGGATATAATGAAGGGATTCAGCTGGTATCCATACCAATCTGTCATGGTGAGCGCTGGCAATGACTGAACCCAGGTCCGGAGGAACGACAGAGTCCCATGTAGAGACTGAACACAGAGTTAATACGGTACATTGGAATTCCAAAAGTACTTCAGTGGCTCAACCGAGTGACACCCTGAGACGAAATGTTCTCAAAACTTGACCCACTTAAATAATCACAGAACGCAGAAAGCCCTTGCCAGTCAAAATCAATTTGTGAAGATTAAACTGACCAGGGATTAAGGACTCGCGTCAAGAGAACAATTCACAATTCAGCTGCTCTTTGTAACCGTCGGAGCACAGTGCCCTCCGGCTCCCCACACAGGCCGGAGGAGCTCATTACATACAAAGCTCAACATCTGGGAGCAAGAAACAGGCTGGAGTCTGATAAAGAGGTTACGTGGTTTATATGTAAAATAATGGATACCCAGATGCTTCAGATTCCAGTATCTACAGTCTCTCGCATCTCCAAAATGTACCCAGGAGTTGGGTGAGCAGTAAGGTATGTTTGGATGGAGACAGAGACCAAGTAACACTGGACATTTCACAACATGTAGAACCCAGTCTTCGCATGTCAAATGATAAGGTCAGGTGATGAGAACAGTCCACACATTCCTTTCATTGTAGTTATTATTTACAGTCAGCTGCTTGCATTCTGCTGTGGGACAGCATCGTACAGCTGGAAGGGGCCTGTCACTGTCGTCTCTTTATTTATATGTTGAAATACAGCATAGAAAAGGTCCCTCGAGCCATGACGCTCAGCAACCCCTGATTAACCCGAGACTAATCAGCAGACAATCTACAATTATCAATTAAACTACCAATTGAAGCATCTTCTCTCTGGCCTGTGGGAGGAAACTGGACACATAGCCCAGGAAACCATCCACAAACACCAAATGATTCCTTACCTTCAGCCCCCGGATCGCAGCCTCCCCTTCCTGCTTATTCCGAACACTCTGGTTCATTTGCACTTTTAGAAACTTCAGTGACTCTTCCAACTTTTCCTGAAAGTCAGAAGATGCAAAAGAAAATCTGAGAAAGGAACCTTCCGAAGCTGCTGACCTTGAAGTGGGGAGGGGGGGCAGAGGACTGGGGGGGGGGGGGGTAATCCCTGAACCTGTGGGGGAAATAGAGTCATTCTTTCAAAACTTCCCACCAGTCATGTTCACCTCCCCTTCACCCCCCATCTCCCAGTCCCTCTCTCTCACTCCCTCAATATTGTCCTTACCCCACTCTGCCGTTCCCCCAATCATGCTGTATTTTCCCATTCTCCCCCTCCCCCCCCCCGTTCGATCGTCTCCAATCTGATTCTATTTGTCTTCTTTCTACCACTGCCTCACCACGACCTCTCCCCTCCACACCTCCCAATTCTGCCCCAGGAAGTTCAAAGTAAATTTATCAAAGGGTTTCTACATTGTCATATGTACAGGAAAATAAAGATATAGATAGAATTTATGAAAAACCACGAGTCCATTGGATGTGGAGTCAGTTCAGTGTTGAGGTGAGTGAGGTTATCCACGCTGGTTCAGGAGCCTGCCTGACCTGGGGACACGTTGTACCTCTTGTACCTCCTTCCCAATGGCAGCAGCCAGAGGGCATGGCCGGGATGAGAACCCATCTCCCGTCCCTCTCAGCTGTCAGACATCCCTCATCTACACTCCTCTCCCCGCCTCTCCCTATTCCTTCCTTCACCCTTGGCCTTCTCTTCATTCCCTTTCTTTTGTCATATTCTCTGATTTTCTTCACGTTCAAAACGCCTTTTCCTTCGTTCTCAAACACTTCTCTCACCCACCCACCAACGTTCTTAGTCCAACTCTGTTACACCTGGCAGCGTCCTGTTTCCTAACGGGCATTCCCTTATCTCCTGCTCTGTGCCTATCGTTTTCCTTCCTCCCCAACCTTCATCGCCCTCTCTCTGCGCCCTCCACCCCTCTCAAAGTTTCCCTTCTCCGTTTCCCTGTACTTACCCACCCGCCCCTCTCCCCGACCGCACGGCAGGGAGGGCAGGCGGGTGATCTCGCACCTTGAGCGCCTGGGCTGCCTCCTTTATCGGGATGACATTGTGCATCTTGTGCTGCGCCGACAGGCTACACACCAGGCAGATCATCTCCTGCTCCACCAGGCAGAACAGTTTCAGCTTCTCGTTGTGCTCCCGGCAGACAAACTCCTCCGTCCGCTCGGCCGTCCCCACCCTCAGGTGCCTGACCTGCTCTGCGATGTTGCTCAGGATATAAGCGGGCCTGGTGTTCCTCTGGACGAACTCCTGCCGGCACTGGGGGCAGGAGACATCCCCCGAAACTTTCTCCCAAACTTCAGAGATGCACGCTCTGCAAAAATTATGTCCGCAGTCCAGGGAGACCGGCTCGGTGAACACCTCCAGACAAATGGAACACGTTAATTCCTGGACGAAGTCTGCAGAAGCCATCTCGGTCCTCTCTCCCCTACTCGGAAATTCCTGTTTCAAGTCTGAGCGGAAGAGCCCGACTTCCTGTTTTGACCCCGTGTGTCCTCTGAGAGGCTGCAGACGTGGAATTGTTATTGGTTTATTTTGCCGGAAGCCGGATCGCTGGTACTGAGTCTGGTTCTGCAGTGCAGAAGGGAGGGGGGTAAAGAGGAGAGCGGTAGTGACAGTGGACTCCATAGTCAGGGGTACAGACAGGAGGTTCTGTGGTCGTGACAGAGACTCCCGGATGGTTTGTTGCCTCCTGGGTGCCAGGGTCAGGGATGTCTCTGATCACGTGCACAGCATTCTGAAGTGGGAGGGTGAGCAGCCAGATGTCACGGTACACATCGGTACCAATGACGTCGGAAGAAAGAGTGAGGAGGCCCTGAAGAGTGAGTATATAGACCTTGGTAGGAAGTTAAAAGGCAGGACCTCGAGAGTGGTAATCTCAGGATTGCTACCTGTGCCACGTATCAGTGAGGGTAAGAATAGGATGCTCTGGAGGATGAACAAGTGGCTGAGGAACTGGTGTGGGGGCAGGGTTTCAGATTTCAGGATCATTGGGACTTCAGGGGCAGGTGGGACCTGTACAAGAGAGACGGGTACACCTGAACTACAGGGGGACCAATAACCATGCAGGGAGGTTTGCTAGTGCTGTTGGGGGGGGGGGGGGTTTAAACTAGATTTGCAGGGGGATGAGAACCAGAGTACCAGAGTAGGTAGTGGAGCGGGGCTGAAAATAAATGATGTTAAAGGTTCATGCAAAGTCACAAATAGAAGGGTTGTGTGTGGTGGTAATAATCTACTGAGGTGTGTCTATATCAATGCGAGAAGTATTGAGTTTTTCGAGGAGGTTACAAGGAAAGTGGATGAAGGGAAGGCAGTGGATGTTGTCTACATGGACTTCAGTAAGGCCTTTGACAAGGTCCCACATGGGAGGTTAGATAGGAAGATTCAGTCGCTAGGTATACATGGTGAGGTAGTAAATTGGATTAAACATTGGCTCAATGGGAGAAGTCAGAGAGTGGTAGTGGAGGATTGCTTCTCTGAGTGGAGGCCTGTGACTAGTGGTGTGCCACAGGGATCAGTACTGGGTCCATTGTTATTTGTCATCTGTATCAATGATCTGAATGATAATGTGGTAAATTGGATCAGGAAATTTGCTGATGATACAAAGATTGGAGGTGTAGTGGACAGTGAGGAAGTTTTTCAAAGCTTGCAGAGGGATCTGGACCAGCTGGAAAAATGGGCTGAAAAATGGCAGATGCAGTTTAATACAGACAAGTGTGAGGTATTGCACTTTGGAAGGAAAAACCAAGGTAGAACATACAAGGTAAATGGTAGGGCACTGTGGAGTGCAGTAGAACAGAGAGATCTAGGAATATAGATACAAAATTCCCTAGAAGTGGTGTCAGAGGCAGATAGGGTCGTAAAGAGAGCTTTTGGTTCATTGGCCTTTATAAATGAAAGTATTGAGTATAAGAGTTGGAATGTTATGGTGAGGTTATATGAGGCATTGGTGAGGCCGAATTTGGAGTATTGTGCGCAGTTTTGGTCACCAAGTTACAGGAAGGGTATTCATAAGGTTGAAAGAGTGCAGAGAAGGTATACAAGGATGTTGCTGGGACTTGAGAAACTGAGTTACAGAGAAAGGTTGAATAGGTTAGGACTTTATTCCCTGGAATGTAGAAGAATGAGGAGAGACTTGATAGAGGTATATAGAATTACGATGGGTATAGATAGAGTGAATGCAAACAGACTTTTTCCACCGAGGCCAGGGGAGAAAAAAAACCAGAGGACATGGGTTGCGGGTGAAGGGGGAAAAGTTGAAAGGGAACATTGGGGGGCTTCTTCACACAGAGAGTCGTGGGAGTGTGGAATGAGCTGCCAGATGAAGTGGTAAATGCGGGCTCACTTTTGACATTTAAGAAAAACTTGGACAGGTACATGGATGAGAGGGGTATGGAGGGATATGGGCCGGGTGCAGGTCAGTGAGACTAGGCATAAAATGGTTCGGCACAGCCAAGAAGGGTGAAAAGGCCTGTTTCTGTGCTGTAATGTTCTGTGGTTCTAAGTACCGAGCCTGTCTTGCAGACTCTTCACACAGATCAGACCATCTCACTGTGTATAGAGGTAGAGAATAACAGAATGCAGAATAAAGTGTAACAGCTACAGAGAGAGTGCAGAGCAGGTAAGCAGCGTCTTTCTGCAGATGCGCAGTAGAGAGCGTTCAAACGTGTTGGTGTGAATGGTGTCGACTCTCCACTGCGGGGGGGCAGAAGTCTCTGTAAGGGTTTGTCAAAACTACCCATCGGCAACAGCCTACTCGCCATCAAGGATGTACATACAGAAAGGGGCCGGAATTATCGTGAAGGATCCTACCCAAACTGCTCATGAACGATTTGTCCCACTCCCATGAGGGAGGGGGCTGCGTAGCATCCACGCCAGGGGCACCAGGCTCAAAAACAGTTACTTTCCCTAAGCAGGTAAACTGATCAACATCTCCACCCATTTACCCACATCTGCCCCACCCCCATCACCACTATTTTTCAGTGATGGATCAGACCCAGAGTAACAATAATTCTGTTCCCCTTTACATCTGTGTGCTGGAAATAATATTAAACTATCGTGAATCTTCTCATAGCTGCGAGCCCGTTAATAATCTTTTCACTGTGGCAGGGAAGCTGTCCTGAAGCCTGACGGTACATGCTTTCAGACTTCGTACCGTCTGCTGATGAGAGCGAGGAGTTCCCGACACCATGCTGAAATTCAGAAGAATGAGAGCAGAACTCACAGCAGTATATGTTTCCTTTTTAAAACTTCTATAGAATCATATTTTAACAAAATAAACTTTATTCATGATAAAAATATTTACAAGATTGAACCCTGCGATGGCCTTTCATTTGTCACATTTACTGTCAATGCGTTCCGAACTGCTGTCTATGAATGATATGATTTACATTCAGACTCACCAACAGCCCTGCTGTCCCTCCTGTGGCTCTCCGGGACGGTGTACTACTCCGATAATTGAGGGGCTTCCTCACCCCAGCCTGCCCCTCCCTCTCCAGTATCAGGAGACCCCTACACCGTGTTCCTGTCCCACCGGGCTCTTGCGGTGGCTACACCGAGTGTCAGTGCGTCCCTCAGCACGTTCTCCTGCGGCCTGGAATGTGCCAGTCGGCAGCATCCCTCACTGACATCTCGATGTGCCGGCTGATAAAATGATGAAAAGGATAGATGAGACAAAGGAATGAAAGTTGCTTCCACTGGAAGGTGAGACGAGAACTAGGGGACATAGCCTCAAGATTAGGGGGAGCAAATTCAGGACAGAGATTAGGATAAGCTGCTTTTCCCATGGGGTGGTGAATCTGTGCAGTTCTTTGCCCGGGAAGGCAGTAGAGGCTACCTCATTAAATAAATATTTAAGACACAGTTGGATAGTTATTTGCATAGCAAGGGAATTAGGGTGATGGGTAAAAGGAGGTGGAGCTCACTCATGGAAGGTCAAAGGCCTCAGGATCTCACTTCCTCAAAGGTCATAAAAGAGTCTTCAAAACGGTTTTAAGACGGAGGCAAAAGACAAAAGTTGCCATGATCAGGTGTGACTGCAGTGTTGAACTGATCAGCTACGACCCCATTGATCAAGAAACAAATTTATTCACCAGATACATTTACATGTACGTTTGTATTGGAAATTTTCTGTGGTGTGTTGATCAGGACGTGACATGCAAGACTCAGCAATCATACAGAATAATGTAAACAGTAAAGTTAAATACGAATATGAAATGAAATGTGCATAAATACATAAACGCCAGCTTGTATTTACAATGTAAACAGGATGATAAAGATGTGCTTAAAGGTTTTTACACTGCAGTGCAGTGACCTGGTTAAAAGACAGAGGAGGCGTGGAGGCTCACGGGACTGGTTGATCAGATTAACTGTATAACGGGGGAAATATATGCTCAGAAGCTGTCCTTGAGCCTGTCCTTGGTGGTCGGTGCTTTCAGCCTTTTGTATCTTTGGTCCCATGGGAGGAGGGAGTCCTGTGAAACTCACTGGAAGAATGGGGGAGATTTCATAAAATGGGAGAAAACTGGACTTGAAACATTACAACCTCAGAAGATTCTCCGTGTAAAGGTTAGTCATCTGTCTCTCCCTGTCTCCTGTACCTTTCCCTCCAGCATCCCGATAGTATACTGGACTGATACCAGGATCCAGCGGGATGTCTCAGGTTAAAGTGTGCTGGAGGTTTGGAAAATCGAAAAAAAAAACAACTGCAGTTCCAGGAGAACTGAAATTATAACAGGAAATGCAGGAAACTCTCAGCAGGTCAGGCAGCATCTGTAGAGACAGAAACAGTCTGCTCAGCTTGTGAGGTTGTTTCCAGTTATCTTGGGCACTCTGGGCTTTAGTGTAGAAGAGGGAGAGGTGAGTGAATGGGTTGGAATTGGCTTATTTTTCTCACATGTACTGAGGTGCAGTGAAAAGTGTGACCTGCATACTGTTCATACAGATTAAATCATTCCACAGTGCATCGAGGTAGAATGAGGTAAAACTGTAACAACTACAATGAAAATGCAATGCAGGTAGACAATAAGTTACAAGACCATGACAACTGTCTCAAGCATGGACTGACTGTCACAAACCAAAATCCACACCAGGAGGACCCCTTTATCACACCCCTCCCACCCCCCCCCCCCCCACAGCATCAGATTCTGGTGTTTCTGTCTGCCCTTCGTGCCGTGTGGAACAGCCAAAGGAATTCTAAGTGAGTCCCCCAGCCATTCAGCCAGGATTGTGACCCGAGCGGAGAGAAGTCTGTGGCTGTTGGTGGTGCTCAGAGATCGGTGCTTACAGACCTGTGTGGGGTTGGGGATTGATGTGGATGTTCTCCTGTTGTAGGAGGAATGGGAGGTTGGGAAGCATAGAGACTGTGGGAAGGAAACCCAAAGCTTAGAGTCCGGGTGTCTGAAGATATCGGTGAGTTGTTGGATTAGAGGAGATTACAAAATAGTGAGGGGGTGATGTTGTGGGAGGGATTTGAAAACCCAGAGGTCGGTGAAACATTTCCAGTCTAGGAGGCAGTGTAGCTTGGTGAAAGTGGAGAAAAAAATATTGTTGTTGTGGAGATGGTCATCCCGAAACTCTGGAGCCTGATGTTGTCACTGAGTAGATGAGACACAGGAGGGGTCTTGGCAGGGGTATCAGAGACAAGGAGTGTCTGTGGTGGGGGTTGGGGTAAGAAGACATTGATCTCTGTAGTTGTAGACTCACTTTTAGAAGTCTTCAGACCCCCACCCCACCTGTTTTACAGGCTCCACACCTTCAGGTGTATTATCTGTGCAAAGCAATGTTCATCAGCTCATTACCTTCTCCATGCATCCACTGACATCTGGAGACATTTCATACTGGGATTCGGAATTCTGGAGACACTGGGAATTGCAAAGTATATTCTCAACATCCATTGTCCAATTGCCAACCTTCTGATCTGTACACAGTGAACTCTCCCCACCCTCAGCTCCACCACTGTAGGCACATTGGAAAAGGTATCCGTACTGTGGAGGGGTAAGATAGCCTGCTGAGGGTATTAGAAACACAGAATGCAAAACAGTTATTGGGAAATCTTTGGGTGCAGTGAGTCAGGGGAAGGGGTGGTGGTGGATAATTCAAACACCAAAGAGAAAATTATCTGGAAAAGTGATACTGGAAAGGTGTCTTCATTGGGGGGGGGGGATCAAGGGAGAAATTCCTCTTGGTGGAGAGGGTCAGCAACTTCAAATTCCTGTGTGTTAACATATGAGATGAATTATTCTAGGCTCAGCACATAAATACAATCACAAGCGAGGTGTGTCAGTGTCTTTTACTTTATTAGGAGGTTCAGATTGTCATGAAACAGTTTAACAAACTTCTACAAATGTCCTGCTGAAAGTATCCTGACTTGTTGCGTTATGGTCTGACAGAGCTGTTCAAACATGCAGGAATGTAAGAAGCTGCAGAGTGATGGACTTTGTCCAACACATCAAGAACACACCACTCCCCACCATGGTAGTATACACGTACATGAGGCACTGCCTCAAGAAGGCAACATCTATTATCAAAGATCTGCATCGCCCAGGCCAAGTCATCTTCTCACAGCCATCATCAAACAGGAGGTACAGAGGTCTGAAATCCCACACCACCAGATACAAGAACAGCTGCTTCCCTCCAGCAATCAGTTGTTAAACCAACTTGCAAAGCATGAATCATTCCAGATTAGCAAAACATGACCCCTTTGATCAACTTGCACAAAAATGGACTTTGTTCTTTTATCTTCATATTGTGTTCTTTCCTGTAAATATTGCGCCCAATTTATATTTGATTAGTTTCTCCTGTGAAAGCTGTTTCTGTGATGCTGTGTGCCTGTGAAGCTGCTGCAGGGTTTTCACTGACCCTGTGCAGACATGTACTTGTGCATGTGACAATGAACTTCACCTTGACTTTGACAAAAGTAGACCTCATCCTGGGATTGCATTCCCAGTACATTTCTTCACACACAGCCTACTGGATGTATGGAACACTCTGAATAGTGCTGAGGTAATCAATAATCATTATGGATGTGTTCAAACTACATTTCACTGACGCTCTGAGATCCACTTTGGCTTCTCTGGGCATTCAAGAGTGCTCTGTTTAATTGGACCAGCCCCTCTGCCTTTCAGAGACACTATGGAGATAAGTACGTTATCGAGAGCATGTGTCTGACAGAACTAAGCTGAAATATCCCCAAAAGCTGAGAGGCAACAGCTTCCCAGTCCTCCTTCCAGAGCTGAACCTGAACCTCCATTTCCCATTTTGTTCCCATTCCATTCCCTGTTTCCCCAACTCAGCCAGCTCAGACACACTGTCAGTTCACTCTGCAGGTTAAATGTTTATAACACAGAGAATATCTGCACATATTCATACTGTTTGCTAGATGCAGGTATCACAATTCCAGGGAACAGTCCACTTCACTGTATTCTAACACCACGTGTGCCTAGTCTGCAGTCGGTAGGAGAGAGAGTGTGACAGTGCTGGGAAGGAGACACTGAGTCAAATTTACAGATCAGACGTCAATATAAACAGCCTCACCTGTCAGTAGCAATGGCAGAGAGTCAGTTCTCACATGGTGGTCTGGACCTGAAATATGAACCACGTTTCCCCACTGCTGAGTGCTCAGGCTTTTTCTGGTTGTATTTCAGAGAATCGGTGCAGTGAGATCTGCTCAGTGGGTCCAGAGAAATCTGAGACCTCGGAGAACGTGTCCCACTGTGTTACGTTGTGAGCAGGGTGAGTGGTTCAGAGTTGTCACCTGTCTCGTAATCACATGGGTTTAAGATGAGATGAAGTTTCTCAGTGAAACTGTCTGTGTAAGTGTGGAGGTGACACATGTTGTCAGCATTGTAAAATGACACTTGGCCCCGCTCGTAATCCAGGTAAACCCCCAGTTTGCGGAGTTTTATTTCCAGATGGGAGATGACATTTGGTATCGTCACTGAATTAAAAATGACTCCAATTATCCCGTATCCCTCTGCCGGGGTGTAGATGTCTCCATCCCTGTCTACATACTCTGCAGACACATACAACCCAGCTAGTCTTACACCTCACAATAGTGCCTCCCACGTGTAAAACCCTGTGAAAATTTTTTGACAGATCTTTTCGGGTGATCCTGACGATTTTGTCTGCTGCTTGTGTACTTCACACTCATCAGATCCTGAGAGAGGACGAGCTGATTGGCAGCTGTATCCGGGTCCAGTGTCAGCCGCTCTGGCACTGAAACAAAACAGTTACAGTAAGAAAACCAGGTGGAACTGCCAGGATCTGAGCTGACAGTGATGAGCATCGTCTCCTCCCTCAGCCCAGGAAGTGTGGAGCCCCTGGAGGAGATTTTAATCCCCACTGCTCCCTCCGTCCGTTTTAACACCGTACAACGTCACAGCGATTTATTTGTTACAGGCAGTTCAATCCCCTTCCTCTGCCCAGCTGACTGGATTCTATGATGTTTTATGTGGCTGCAGTTCTCTTTTTAAAAGCTAAATGGGACAAGCCATGACAGATCCATTCCTAGTGACGCAGCAGCCCGTGAGGAACTTAGAATTTTATTTGGGGCAAATTCAACTCCAGATGTCAGAGGGTATCTTTACTTGGAGCTATGGATTACAGTGTCAGAATATGGGGCAAGGCCTTTGGAATTGAGAGGAGGAGAATTTCTTTTTTCCCTTAGAGAGTGGTGAAACTCAGGAATTTTCTTTTGCAGAAGGTAATGGAGGTTGTCACTGAAGTTATGACGGTTGTAGGTAGATCCATCCCTAGCTGTGAAATGGCCCAAGGGTATTGTGAGAGATGAGGGACATTGGAGCAGGCCTGATGAGCCAAGTGGCTAATGTCAGCTCCTATGTCTTATGGTCTATTAGGAGAGAGCAGGAACAAGACACTGAGTCTGAGGATCACCCATGGTTGTGTATGTGGATCACTGATGATGGTCACATGCTCCTAACTTCGTTGATAAGTGTAAATCATTGTGCTGAATTGGGCTTCAAATGTCCTGAAGCCTTCCACTGGGCTGCTTAACAAGGGACAACCAGTGGATTGTTTGAGGAAACATCGCTTGGGAGATGCAATGGGTTCTGCTGCCTCTTTGGAGGCAAAGGTTTGAGCAATATATTTTGCTAAAGGTAGGGTATCCCTAGGTTGAGTGTTCCAGTCCATGGAGAAAGGGAAGCAGCCTCAACACAGCATGACCACCTGGGGGCAGGAGGTGGTGGGGGGGGGGGTGGGGGGGAGGTTCAGGAATCATTTCAGGACATTGTTTATATCAGCTCATGGGTACTGCAAGCAGAAATGTTGCACACACTGAACACATGCCTGATAAGGAATGGGGACTGATAAATGTAGAGAGTTGCATCTGGAGTTTCTGGAATTCCAGGGCAGAAGGTGGGGCAGTGGGTGAAGGGGAATCACAGAGAAAGAGAAAGGTACCTGGTGAAACCACGGCTCTCATTTCCTTCCACACTTTGAGATACCTCAACTTTCCTTCAGCCACATCCTCAGGAAGATCGACAGACACCACTCCAGGACGGGAAACCGGCAACTCACACCTACAGAGTCAGGGACAGGAATCAGTGACACTCGTTACCAAAGACTCTGTCTGCACTTCTCACTGCCGCAGTAAAGCAGGCAACATCATCAAAAACCCCTCCCACCCTGGACATTCTCTCTTCTCCCCACCCCTCCCTTCAGATAGAAGGTAGAAAATCATCAAAGCTCACCTCCAGGCTCAGGGAGAGTTTCTATCCTGCTGTTATAAGACTATTGAACAGTCCCTTGTATGATATAATGGACTGAAGACCTCTCCATCCATCTGCCACGTCATGGCCTTACACCTTATGGTCTGCCTGCACTGCACTCTCTCTGTAACTGTGACACTTTATTCTCCACTCTGTTGCTGTTCTCCATTGTAATACAATACTGTGCAAAAGTGTTCGGCACATTTATATAGCGAGGGTGCCTGAGACTTCTGCACAGTTTTGTACTAATTTTATGTATTGCATTGTACTGCTGGCACAAAAGTAAAAACAAATTTCATAACTTTTGCACAGTTTGCCTCCCTGGTGCCAGGGTTCGGGATGATTCTGATCGCGTCCAAGATATCCTGAAGTGGGAGGGTGAGGAGCCAGAAGTCGTGGTACATATAGGTACCAATGACATAGGTAGGAAAGGGGAAGAGGTCCTGAAACGAGAGTATAGGGAGTTAGGAAGGCAGTTAAGAAGAAGGACCGCAAAGGTAGTAATCTCGGGATTACTGCCTGTGCCACGTGACAGTGAGAGTAGGAATGGAATGAGGTGGAGGATAAATGCGTGGCTGAGGGATTGGAGCAGGGGGCAAGGATTCAAGTTTCTGGATCATTGGGACCTCTTTTGGGGCAGGTGTGACCTGTACAAAAAGGACAGGTTACACTTGAATCCTAGGGGGACCAATATCCTGGCGGCGAGATTTGCTAAGGCTACTGAGGAGACTTTAAACTAGAATGGTTGAGGGGGTGGAAATCAATTTGAAGAGACTAGGGGAGAGGAGGTTATTTCATAAATAGAGAAAGCTAGTTGACAGTGTGTGAGGGAGGATAGGCAGGTGATAGAGAAGGGGAGCGCTCAGACCAAAGATGTAAGGGAGAAGGAAGAAAAAGATAATAAAGTTGATTGCATTGTTAGGGATAAACAGAGAGGAAGAGGTGAAGAATTTCTTAAATGCATCTATTTTAATGCTAGGAGCATTGTAAGGAAGGTGGACAAGCTTAGAGCATGGATTAATACCTGGAAATATGATGTTATAGCTATTAGTGAAACATGGTTGCAGGAGGGGTGTGATTGGCAACTAAATATTCCTGGATTTTGTTGCTTCACGTGTGATAGAAAGGAGGGGCAAGAGGAGGAGGTATTGCATTGTTTGTCCGAGAAAATATTACAGCAGTGCTTTGGAGGGATAGATTAGAGGGCTCATCTAGGGAGACTATTTGGGTGGAATTGAGGAGTGGGAAAGGTGTAGCAACACTTATAGGGGTGTATTATAGACCACCTAATGGGGAGTGAGAATTAGAGGAGCAAATTTGTAAGGAGATAGCATACATTTGTAGTAAGCAGAAGGTTGTGATTGTGGGAGATTTTAATTTTCCACACATAGACTGGGAAGCCCATTCTGTAAAAGAGCTGGATGGTTTGGAGTTTGTAAAATGTGTGCAGGATAGTTTTTTACAGCAATACATAGAGGTACCGACTAGAGAAGGGGCAGTGTTGGATCTCCTGTTAGGGAATGAGATAGGTATGTGTTGACGGAGGTATGTGTTGGGGAGCACTTCGGGTCCAGTGATCACAATACCATTAGTTTCAATATAATTATGGAGAAGGATAGGACTGGACCCAGGGTTGAGATTTTTTATTGGAGAAAGGCTAACTTTGAGCAGATGCGAAAGGATTTAGAAATAGTGGATTGGGACAATTTGTTTAATGGGAAGGATGTAATAGAGAAATGGAGGTCATTTTAAGGTGAAATTTTGAGGGTACAGAATCTTTATGTTTCTGTCAGATTGTAAGGAAAGGTTAAAGGTTTGAGAGCGCCATGGTTTTCAAGGGATATTGGAAACTTGGTTCAGAAAAAGAGGAAGATCTACAATAAATATAGGCAGCATGGAGTAAATGAGGTGCTCGAGAAATATAAAGAATGTAAAAAGAATCTTAAGAAAGAAATTAGAAAAGCTAAAAGAAGATACGAGGTTGCTTTGGCAAGTAGGGTGAAAATAAATCCGAAGGGTTTCTACAGTTATATTAATAGCAAAAGGATAGTAAGGGATAAAATTGGTCCCTTACAGAATCAGAGTGGACAGCTATGTGTGGAGCCGAAAGAGATGGGGAAGATTTTGAACAATTTCTTTTCTTTGGTATTCACTAAGGAGAAGGATATTGAATTGTGTAAGGTAAAGGAAACAAGTAGGGAGGTTATGGAAACTATGACGATTAAAGAGGAGGAAGTACTGGCTCTTTTAAGGAATATAAAAGGGAATAAATCTCCAGATCCTGACAGGATATTCCCTAGGATCTTGAGGGAAGTTAGTGTAGAAATAGCAGGGGCTCTGACAGAAATATTTCAAATGTCATTAGAAACAGGGATGGTGCCGGAGGATTGGCGTATTGCTCATGTTGTTCCATTGTTTAAAAAGGGTTCTAAGAGTAAACCTAGTAATTATAGGCCTGTCAGTTTGATGTCAGTGGTGGGTAAATTAATGGAAAGTATTCTTAGAGATGGTATATATAATTATCTGGATAGACAGGGTCTGATTAGGAGTAGTCAGCATGGATTTGTGCGTGGAAGGTCATGATTGACAAATCTTATTGAATTTTTTGAAGAGGTTACGAGGAAAGTTGATGAGGGTAAAGCAGTGGATGTTGTCTATGTGGACTTCAGTAAGGCCTTTGACAAGATTCCGCGTGGAAGGTTAGTTAGGAAGGTTCAATTGTTAGGTATTAATATTGAAGTAGTAAAATGGATTCAACAGTGGCTAGATGGGAGATGCCAGAAAGTAGTGGTGGATAACTGTTTGTCAGGTTGAAGGCCGGTGACTAGTGGTGTGCCTCAGGGATCTGTATTGGGTCCAATGTTGTTTGTCATATACATTAATGATCTGGATGATGGGGTGGTAAATTGGATTAGTAAGTATGCAGATAATAAGGTAGGTGGTGTTGTGGATAATGAAGTAGGTTTTCAAAGCTTGCAGAGAGATTTAGGCCAGTTAGAAGAGTGGGCTGAACGATGGCAGATGGAGTTTAATGCTGATAAGTGTGAGGTGCTACATTTTGGTAGGAATATTTTAAATAGGACATACATGGTAAATGGTAGGGCATTGAAGAATGCAGTAGAACAGTGATCTAGGAATAATGGTGCATAGTTCCCTGAAGGTGGAATCTCATGTGGATAGGGTGGTGAAGAAAGCTTTTGGTATGCTGGCCTTTATAAATCAGAGCATTGAGTATAAGAGTTGGGATGTAATGTTGAAATTGTACAAGGCATTGGTAAGGCCGAATTTGGAGTATTGTGTACAGTTCTGGTCACCGAATTATAGGAAAGATATCAACAAAATAGAGAGAGTACAGAGAAGATTTACTAGAATGTTACCTGGGTTTCAGCACCTAAGTTACAGAGAAAGGTTGAACAAGTAAGGTCTTTGTTCTTTGGAGCATAGAAGGTTGAGGGGGGACTTGATAGAGGTATTTAAAATTATGAGGGGGATAGATAGAGTTGACGTGGATAGGCTTTTTCCAAAAGAGGGCATGAGTTGAGAGTTAAGGGGCAAAAGTTTAGGGATAACACGAGGAGGAACTTCTTCACTCAGAGAGTGGTAGCTGTGTGGAATGAGCTTCCAGTAGAAGTGGTAGAGGCAGGTTCGATTTTGTCATTTAAAAAAAAATTGGACAGGTATATGGACAGGAAAGGAATGGAGGGTTATGGGCTGAGTGTGGGCCAGTGGGACTAGGTGAGAGTAAGCGTTCAGCTCGGACTAGGAGGGCCAAGATGGCCTGTTTCCGTGCTGTAATTGTTATATGGTTACATGACTTTTATAATTGTTGTATGTTGCTGTTTTCTGTTTCATGTCACATCCTGATCAGCACACCTCAGCAAATTCCTAATACATGGAATTGTACCTGGTGAATAAATCTGTTCCCTGATCAAAAGGGTCGTAGCTGATCCGCTCAACTCAGCAGTTCCACCTGATCAGGGCAACCTTTTGCTTCCATCTTAAAATTGTTTCAGACTCCACTTCCAGGACTTCTGAGAAAGAGAGTCCACCAGACCATTGACCTTCTGTGGGAGAAGCACTTTTGCGCAGTTCTGTATCGTGACTTCGGCTGCTCACTCTTCCCCCGTTTGAATGTTGTGGACCCGACCTGCGACATCCCTACACCTGTGGGGCAACATACCATCCGGGTCTCTTTC